>NC_139806.1:25412530-25545030 GCF_963457635.1 Microchirus variegatus | reverse complement strand
GGCAAAATCAGGCATTGGGTGGAGTTACCTGTAGAAGAAAAAAGAATATTGTAGTAACATTTAAAAAAAACTAACACAGCTTAAAAGCAGCAGTGTAAACTTTGTCACCAAGTGCATTTGTGAAACTAACGGGCATTCACTAATTTTTGTGTTTTCTTTCCTCTCTGCCATATTTTAACGGTGTTCAGTGTTTTTTTTGGCTACAAAAGAGTTAATAGTTTGTATTGAGTGCATATATGGCATTACATAGGACTGCAAGTGCTTATTAATACACACATACACACACATTTCAGTGAGAGTAATTGATTATCGATTCCTCCCTCTATACTCCTCTGGGCACCAGAGAATCCTGCAGCTCAGTGGCTTTTCCATCCAAAACACTCCCATGATATATATATATATATATATATATTTGTGTTCCTGACACTTGTCCATCATGGACGTGTGATGATGTGAGACAGTGAGGGTGATGCAATCAGTCTCACTGTCACCGCCTGTGCAGTGGTGTTAAAGAGGAGAGAGAGGGAGTTCACCTGGACTTGATTAGATGGGAGGAGGAGGAGGAGGAGGAGGAGTGAGCGCCATAGGCTGTGTTCATTATCCCAGTGTCTCACTTTCACACCAGAGAAGAGAAGTAATAGGTCAGTTGCATTTTACGTATTTATTTGTTGACACATTTTAGAAAGAGTTTTTATTGCTAAAATGCGGATTCAATGAGGCGGCGTTGCTGAAAAAAGAAACCTCATTAAGGCAGGGGGTCTCACACTCAAATGACCTGAGGGGCCAGTGAGAGTCTTGTCTGCTCCAGAGGGGCCCGGTCTAAAAACTTGACCTTTAAATGACGACACCATATTCCATCATGAGACTGTTTTTGCCAAACTGCCACTTTTCTGAGTGTGATACCCTTGTGTACTTTCAGGCCACATATTCTCAAACTCTTAAAAGATGAGCACAGTGGAGCTTTTATCCTCAAGTAAATAAGGAAAACAGGCCTCTGGTGTTAAACTCTGCACATACATCATCCTCGCACAGTCAAGGTCAGACATCCAAGTGAAGGAGCAACGAATAAATCACATATTTGGGTGAAGAGCTTGTTTAGAAGACAGTGAAGGTAACACTGAATTACTCAGGGGTTCACACCAGACACATACAACTGTATACCTTTTTATAACTAATTTTACAAGCTTTATTATTCCTCCTATTGTGTTAATACACTGAATTTAAAGGGAGATTTTGTCAGGTCTGAGGTCTAAAACATCTGCTCTAATTTTGATGCACCATTCCTGACGCAACGCTACGACATGCATTCATCTTCCCGACTTCCCGTTAGTGTAGCCGTTAGCATTTATGTTTGCGTTAATGCATACTTTTTTAAAACCTTGGACAGCACTTAACACATGGGGCAATTTAATGACTCGTACAGTTCATTTGCATATGTGGGTTTGGTGGGTGTTGGATGCTAACAAATTATATTTTAGAGAGTCAAATTTTTTGTTGTACACAATCATTTGTTTATGTAATTCATCTCGGGCTTTCTCAGTTATTAATTATTGCTATTTTACTAATCAATTCATTGTTTTTCAGCTTGTTAAATATGAATATTTTCACTTTACGGACCAAAACTATGGAGACAAGAATCGACAGATTAATCGGGTTATGAAAATAATCATTAGTTGCAGCCCTAAATCCATCCATCATCCTTAATCTACTGTTTAATTAGTCAATCTGGCTCACACTTGGCACCAGCCTATTACAACAAACAGGCGTTCGCACTCTCAGTCACACCAACAGTTAATTTGGAGTCTTCAGACACCATTAATGTGACCTCAGTTTGCCTATTAGCAGACGTTGGGGAAAAGACAACCGATCATTAAGATCATGTTGTGTTAAAATGGCTAAAATGTTCTCTCTCTAGAGTTCAAACACTTGTGTTTCATCAGCTGACATAGGGCGAACACCATAAGTGACGTTATCTGTGATGAGGTGAACTCTTAATGAAAAACTTGACCCTCGAAAAATATGCAAAACTAAGATGCATATCTCGATTCCTCTGTGTCAGATTTTCGTATGGACAGCGTTTGTTGGTTTTTGACGGTTGCACATGCATAGGTTTTCTGATGAGGCTTTTCGCTCCGGGTGACACATTTATATTCAGGACCATTCAGGACTAATACATTAAGCTTTGATGGTTTCGGCTCAGGCCTCTTGAACAACACAACTCCCGAAATTTCCGGCAAAACTGTGATTGTGTGTGTGCATGGGAATTAGAAGGTGAGAAAAATTACAAAAGTTTGGCTCGAGGAGTCTATTCATGTTATATTTAGGGTCATTTCATGACTATGCAAACTTCTTTGTTTATTTTTGTTTTAATGGTAATTTTTTTTGTCAATATTCCAAAAACCCTTCAGAACTCATGTTCATCACCCTCATTGTAAGAGTAATATGCTGAGGTTTCATTTTGCATGTTCGGCTTTCTCCTTGTCCCATCACGATTAACTCTGTGAGATTAAACACAGGAGTTTATATCTTTATATTCCAGTCAGATATACTTAGACTGTCAGAGACTGCTTTATAAGGCTGAAATTCACATGGGCCTCCCTTCATCATACAATAGCTGTAATGTGTACTAAGTAGGGGTGGGAATCACACGGTACCTCAGCCCAAATCGGATTTGTAGGCATATCTGATATGAATCTGATCTCATAAATGGGCTGTCAATAAATCAAAAATAACTAATTTGATTACTTAGACTATTTTAATTAGACTGAATTAATGAGTAATCAGACAGTGTGCATTTTAGACACCATACACAGAGCTGCACATGGAACTATGTGATTTCAAAGAGACTCAGGCCTAACGAGAGCCAGCCAAAGGCTCAACATGGATGACTGCCATCCTGTATGCAACAAGAACATGTGCTAACATCAACAACAACAACAAAAAAACCCCACCTCAGAATGTCCTTAGACACTCAAACATTCACATTTGTCATGATAAAGGCAAATTATCTTCCAAATGGAAGTCGCCGAGCAGCTGCCAGGTTATTACAGACACTATCGGTGCCTGAAGTGTTTAATTTGTTACTTGCTTTCCACTCGTTGGCGATGTCGATGCATTCCTCTGCGCAGGTCTCAGTAATTAGTCTTAGTCGCATCGGTTTTTTTTTTTACCGTCAAGGCAACGGATCGCAACTTCCAGTCATTGTCAATAAATTGTGACGTGACAACCGGGTAACTTTTGTTTTGGCGATGGTTCCGTCACTCAGTTTCCTATGAAACATTGCTCCATCTTCAGCTACTATCTCAGGCTTTCATGTCGGAGGTCCGCGCACACCAGAGGTAAACAAACTTGCGTTAAATCATTGTGTCGATTATCGCGTTAACGTTGACAGCCCGAATTGCAAGAGATCAGATCCGATCTGCGTGTGTCCACATTAACCATGTCTAGTCTTCAACATGGATTTTGACAGTTATTATAGTGTATCGGCATTGGCTTCCTGTTCCACTAGTGCTGAATTCTGAAGCTAAATTGAAGCGTTGTGTTCCGTCATCTGGCAAAGATTTAACACTTTTCTGCGGGACTTGCGATGCCGTAACGGAGACGATACGCAACGGATAAAAATTCAGTGGAAAGGCGCTTTGAAATCATATCTGAGTGACCGAAGCGTTCAGATCCGTTGATTGATTGATTGAAATGGATCTGTAAAAATCGGGGGCCAGAATCACATTTGGAACCACTTGTATGTATCTCATGTGTTTTTTAGCTGTCCAGAAAAAAATAAAGCTCGATACAATCTGGATATGGTTAAAAAGGCCTTAGTGAACGCTTTGTTAGGAACCTCATAACCCTAACCCCAACCTGAGCCCCAACCCCAAGCCCAACCCTAACCCTAATACTTAAGCCAAACTCCTCTTTCTACCACATCCAAAAGTTAGTTGGCCATTGGATTCAGATCTGCAGACTCACCAAACTCTGTCGTGCGCAAGAAAACCAGAGATGAGACAAGTCTTTGGTGTGTGACATGATGTTGGACGTAGAGAATATGAACATGTGGTCGTTGAGGGAGACACGCGAACAGACTGTGCAATCGATAAATGATGGATTGACCATCAAAAACCTGGACACAAGACCAGTTGGATCCGTGGATTCGTGTTGAAGATGCCAGATTGTGAACCTGCCATCTGCAGCCTCAGCAGAAAATCCATTCGCATCCATCCAGATCAGTCTTAATCTGCCCTCAATCTGACCCACCACCGCGAGGTTTGACGGCGCGCTCATACGGCGACATGCAAGTGGTTATCTGAGTTACTGTTTGTCAGATCAGACCAGTCATTTCTGTGTGAACTGTAACTTGAAATGTACAATAACGTCCCCTGCTTCGTTTGCTTCATTTCTTTCTCCCTCAGCCTTCAATAAAACATATTAATTTGTCCTCGGCGAACGTGAAAAACTACTTGAAAGTTGAACTCGCGCCTGTCAAAGACGTATATCAGTGTCCTGAGTAGTGTGATCATTTGTCATAGTGGCAGTTGTGAGGAAGGAGTGGGAGCTTTCGCTGTAGAACGTGTGTTGTCATGGGATAGTGCATGATAATGTTTTCATTCGTATGTATTGATCCTGTAGTCTCTGGGTATTTTTCCCCCTTCTTGTGATGTGCAGATTAAGGGAAGCGAGCGAAGAGAGAGTCGCTTCTATCCTTCGCTGTTTGTTTGATGTCTGTCAGAGCCCCAAAAAACCTATAAACCATAAGAAGTGAGGACATTTTTGAGAAATTAAGGACATTTTGGTTGGTAACTTTAAAGGGCTTTTTCAGGGTTAAGACATGGTTTTAGGGTTGGGGTTAGGTTGTCATGATTAAGGTTTAATAAGTGGTAACTTTATGTATTGTGCCCATGAGTGTCGTCACTGAGAATGCTAAATACCCGAATGTGTGTGCATGTGCAAAAAGAATAAATCAATACGGAACCTGGCAGAGGCTCAGTCTAAAAGGAAGCTGTGGTTTATTGCCAACTGTAACACACACTGCTTTCACTGTAGAAAACTAGTGTTCATCTAAAAAAAATACTTTTTTGTCCTTTAAAAAAAGAAAAGAAAAGAAAAAAAGCTCTTTGATATTAAAGCTGCAGTGCGTAGCTTTTGTTGTGTGTGGGTTTATTTTGTTATTGCCAACATTATTATTCTGCCTCTGTTTGGTCTTTGTGAACAAAAGGGTTCCAACATCCTTTATCTGAAATGGACTCTGTCAAGCAAAACTATCAGGCCTGACTAAAATTAAATAAACCAATTGAGCGTTTTCTAGCCAGGTGTTGCCTGAGGACGCCTGAAACTCATTGTTCACTCTTGAATAAATCTCAGTAAAGTCATCTCAGAGTGCGGTGGGTTTTTTTTTTTCCACCGTTGTTATTTCTGTTCTCATTCTTTTCCTCTGTTTTCCTCCTTTTCTCCTCCATCTCATACCTGACTGCATCTTTGCCTTGTTTGTCCAGTTGTATATCTCATTCAATCTGTTGTCAAGAGCACTTCCCCCACCCCTCACCCCCACCCACCACAAACAGAACGACAGAGTGCCATGACAATTCCTGCGACTTAGTTTGACACCTGAGACCCTTGTGTTTTTTTTTTAAACCTTCCAAATTGCATTTCCTCTTGCCTGCAGCAACACCGACTCTAAAGTGCACAGCAAACCCTGTTTTCAGACACATAGTTTTCAGGCAGCGGTGTCTGGAGAATGCATTTTTTTTTGTGGCTTTCTGATTATTTCAACGACGAGGAAACGATATTAGACACGAGAGAATATCAAGAACCTCTCTATACACATATTCTATTCAAATGATTTGAAAGCACGACGGCTCCTGGCACAAAGTGCGAAGAAGCTTTTGTTCCTGTTGACATTATTATTTTTCTCCGTCATTGCGCTCATTTTTGAGGGGGTAAAAAATTCTTGAAATTTGGCACAGAGGTTGGATCGGTGAAAAATGCGATAGTGAAACCTGCTCGTAGCCCCAGGGCTCTATAGCGCCCCCAGAGGTCAGGTCATGAGGAATTTTTGACGCAAGAGAAAGTGGCCAAAATTGCGTTAAATGCTAAAGTTTGGATGTTTCTATCGTGTCTAAGTCGCACATAGTTGTTCCTATTTGAACCAAACTTGGTACACTTCCTGCTCTCATGATTCCAAACAAATGTCCAATGTACTTCCATTAGCTCCACCCACCCAGAGGACAACCATTTTGGAAAAACAAAAATAGCTAGTCTATACATTGAACAATCTCTTATGAGCACGTTTGAGCTAGCCGTGTCAAACATAGTTGTTCCTATTTCATCCAAACTTGGTACACTTCTTGCTCTCATGATTCCAAATGAATTTCCAATGTACTTCCATTAGCTCCGCTCACGCAGAAGACAGCCATTTTGTAAAAACAAAAATGGCTTGTCTACACATTTGAACGAACTCGTCTGAGCACGTTTGAGCTGGCCGCATCAAGCATAGTTGTTCCGATTTTAACCAAACTTGGTACACTTCTTGCTCTCATGATTCCAAACAAATTTCCAATGTACTTCCATTAGCTCCGCCCACCCAGAAGTCAACCATTTTGGAAAAACAAAATAGCTAGTCTACACGTTGAACAAACTCGTTTGAGCACGTTTGAGCGAGCCGTGTCAAACTCGGTCCATATGTTCTTGACAAGTTAATGATTAAACATTGTCAAAGGATTTTCTTTACGTCAAAAGGTGTTTCCTGACAATAAAGTGGCAGGAAAACTACTTTAAAATTCCACTTTTGAAAGCTTTAACGTAAACAGAACGACATCTGCCCTATCATGACTGTGAGTCCTGCAAACGGTCCGAGTTGTGTTCAATTGATCTTCAATAGTTTTAAAGAAATACTGTCAAAACATTTACTAATACCCTTAATGAAATGTATCGTCAAAAAACAACACCTCACTGTGAAAATCCATCAACCTTATTGCATGTGCAAGAAGTACTCTTGAGCTGAGCCTGGTTTTGATTCTTTTTGACCATCAGAGATTGTGTTCCCATCCACTTATCGAGTATGCACAGTGCAGCAGCAGAGGTTCAAGCGCTGAGTGAAAATGAAAAAGGCTCCATGCTCTTTATCACAAGTCAATGACCTGTCACCATGATGTTAAAAATGATTGCGCGGTGAAATAGCTATAGAAAAATGACACTGTCTACATTTATATTGGTCCCTTATACATAAGCCTTTGGGAACGGGATAAACGGACCTATAAACAGATCTGTGACAACACAACACATTTTTACTCCAAGAAATAAGAGTTGAAGCTGCAATAAAAGTCCATTATCTCAGAATTTGTATGCGTTTGAATGTGCATTAATAAATAAATAAATAAATCCCACTGCGTGAAAAAGCAGCAACGCTAGGTAATCAGTCGTGGAAATCGGTAGTGACAACTATTGGGCAGTAGCTGTCAATCACACTGGTGTCCACTCAAATGCGTCATGTTTTATCATCCGTTTTCCTCTGAATGAGAACCTAATTGACAAAAATTGACACCCCGTCCTGATGAAGAAGACCTGGAGCCAATAACCGAGGAATCGTAAATTCACAATTCCAATTCCTCAGGAAAATGTTCACTGATGTGAATCAAGCGCGAAATGGGCCAATTTTCTTGTAGATTTCCACTCAAACTTCTTTTTGAGGACTAGAATCTTACTTCTGGGTCAACCTCGACTGCCAAACATGAAGATTATACCCACTTATGATCATATGATCTATGGTTTACATGCATGTATAAGTATATATGTAAATACTCTTTACATATACTCACTTTTACTCACGTTTGAACACAAACATCTGTACTTTCACCTCCTTGCATACTCAAAAACAGGCTTGATACTTTAGTTGTAAAGCATGTGAAGGGAATTATTGACTATTCTTCATTTTGCTCTCTGAGCGCCGTCTTCCCAACATCAAGACGAACAACATAAAAGATGAAGAGTCAGAGAGGAATAGTCAACTCTTACTGTAGAAAGTGAAGTGAGGAACTTCAGAGAAGCAAGACCTTCCCCACTGTGCAGATGGCAATAAAAAATAATAAATCCTATTTTGTGAGGCGAGTACTTTTTTTTATTTTCAGACATTAAAAGAGGTATCTTGTAACACTGAAGTTAAAAAAATATCTTTTACTTTTCACTTTAAGTACATTTCAGAGCTTGTGCTTTATTTGACGAGAGTACAATCAATATTTCAGCTTACGCCAGAGCCTTTTTTACACAAATCTTGGTACTTTTAGCTAAGTAAAGAATGTTTTTCCACGTCTGATTGCAACTTCTTGCAACTGCTGCGTCTTCCCAACATCGACCACACAATATACACTTGAAAGAGTTGAATTACACAGTTTTGCTGTAAAATATTAGGGGTTGGAATCACAGGGTGCGCGATACACAGTCCGTAATACCAATAATATGATGGTTAGCGCCGTCAACGTTAACGCACGTTAATGCATGATGCGTTTCCATGACGACTGACCGAAAAAAGACGTTGTGACAGCATGTTTATCTGACTCCCGATTTCTTAAAATTAGTCTCTAAAGTAATGCTAAACTTTAAAAACAGAGGCACACATATGCAGTACTCAGATACGCTGGTTATTTGTTGTGCTGCTCTTTTCGTTTAATAAACAGACCGCTCCAGTTAGACTGTATGCGAGCTAACGACGTTAAAGGAGCTAACAAAGCTAACGAAGCTAATGGAGCTAACTGGTAAACGGTGCCTGGACCTCGTTGCCACCGCATGTAAACATGTCGTCACAGGCGTCTTTTTCAAATCAGTCATCATGGAAACGCCTAGCGAGTGAAAGCAGGGACTGTTTACTTTAGAGATGGATATTTTGACCGACCCCTTTATAAAATAATAGTGATTTACTTTTCCAAAACACAAAATACTCCTATGCTCTACCATGGCGTCTGTCACATGTTGTTAAATTAGAAAATCTAACAAATTAAATCCCCAGTGATGCAAATGGAAAACCGCACACTTTATATGTGCACTCATCCTTAATTCAAGCATAACAAGCTGCCCTGTGTTTGAAAGTATCCTCGGCGCATCTTGAGTGCACAGGCTTGTGTTTTTATGCAGATGAAATCGTACCTGCAAACCCCAGGCGCTTGTTAAAAGGCATTGATGGCGCCCTGTGGGCCCTCTGAAACTTTGAACACCCATTTATGCTTTCCCTGTCGAGCAGATGGATGTGTTCCCGAGGCAAATTATTCCTCATTATTTGAGAGCTGAGTGAATGCCTTTAGTGCTCCGAGGTACATTAATTCATTTGTGAGGAGAGGGGAGAAAAAAAAGAAAAAGAAACACCTTGTTTTGAAAAGGACGGGGGTAAAAATGGCACGTTTATGAGAGCAGCAGTCACAACTCACAGCGGAGTTGGAGGGACGAGGTCGGCACATGATTAATTAATCGTAATTAAATAGTAAAATGAGCGTTGATTGATTTGAGAGTCTCCTCCATGCACTGTGACGTCTGCCTGTGTGAGGACGTCCATTGATCATATCGTGTTTTCCTTTTCACAGCGTCGCTTATTCACACATCTCGTGTTTGTGAATGTGATACTGCACCGGCGAATTTCATTAATTCTGACACAGATTCACGGATGAGCTGATTTGAATGTAAAGGTCATAACTCTGCGAAGTGATGACACTTTAGAACCAAACTTCAAAGACCAACTCTGTTGTTATATCGCCGTGTGACTTAAAATGCGCTCGCGGCGATAGATGGGGTGTTTTTTTCCAAAGTGTTTGTGTTCCGTATCGACATTTCATCAACGCTGACTTTGCCAAGCGCTCCGCTCGCTGCCATTTCCATGGATCTGCTTTAAAGCCAGACACTCGCTCTCACTGATAACTCACTGCCGTCAGGGACAGAAGGACATTTTAAAACGCTGAACAAAAATCTCATCAAAAAGTAAACCTACACCTGCGCAAGTCTCTGATATATCAAGAATATGTCTGCCACTTTTGGACAAACTTTTCTGGCTCACTCTCTCACTAAAGTCCATAGAGAAAAGGAGCGATTTTACATCATGGCTCACAGGAGTCGTTGATTGACTGCTGCCTCCATCTGTTAGTTGTTGTTCTGATTCACTTAAGTGACGTAAACTTGCCAAATGCGGCCGATCGTGAGGATTGGATAAAGTTTTATCGGATATTGGGAGAGTAGCATCCTCCAATCCTCACAATTAAAGTGCTACTGTGGCTGTTTACGACATTTCAGAGGTCTGGCTCTGGTAATGCCCGATTTTCCAATCTGACTTGATTTTAAAAATGTGGGAGACCACACACAACAACAAACTCTGTCACGGAATATCAATGTTTTAATCCAGTCGAGACGCAGCACTTTTAGCGTTTAATCAAACCGTTTCAGGGAGGAGATTAGGTCGGTCAGTAGGTGTGTGTCCGGTATTTGGTGATGAGAAATGCAAAAAAAAACAAAAAACTGTGGATGAAGTCATGGCTGAGGGGTTGGGTTCAGTTGTAAATTTAAAAAAAGTTTATTACTTACGATTTGGGTAAAACAGTTTAGATTAGGGAACACATATTCACATACTTAATAAGGCATACGAGCCCCAGAGTTAAAATAAGGTTATGTAGAATAAGGTGTTAATACGTGCTTAATTATTACTAATAAAGTGCTCGTAGGCTAATTATATATGTTAGTAACATAGAAATGTGTAGACCTAAGAACAAACAATAAAAAATACTGTTGAAAATATAAAAACAACACAAATAAACTTCATACATCATAGGGTACATAGATCTGGCTGTCATCAGTGTAACAGTGGAAGGAGGTACCTTGTTTCCTAAGGATGGAACCCAAGGGAAGTAAATAGAGCTAAAAAAAAGCAGAGGCCCTAAAATTGAGCCCTGTGGGACCCCACATGACAGGGGAGCAGATGAGGATTCTTAGCCAGTACCGCTAATGCCTGCTAGATGCTGCAAACGAAACAACGGTGAATATGTGTTCCCTATTCTAAAGTGTTACCACGATTGGAAATCAGGAAGCCTCTGATGCATCCTATGACGTCTCTTAACCCTTCCCACTACATAATAATTTGGCCGAATAATCTGTTCAAATCATGTTAAAATCGGACGACGTCCCACGATTGTTGGAAGGATTGAAATCTGGCCCGTCATCCGCTGGCGTGGCCTGCATACTCCTTCCCACATACTTATGTATTATACATGGTGTGTGATGTTGTTCTGTGATGGATGACCTCATTTACATCAATGATCAAACTATCAGAGTTCAGTTTACTCACAGACGTGAGAAGTCATGAATCAGTCAGTGACTGAAGAGCGGTAACTGATGGAATATTGAGCAAAGGCAGCAGCTTTGAATTCCGACTAAATGTATGATTGTATGTGACTTTTATGCAGACTGACGACTGAGTGGTGACATATGACCCTCGACAGTCGTTCTGTGTTCCTCTGCACAGCTGTCACATCGGCCTCTCGTTCCATTCTTTCTTCGGCGTTTTTCCCCCATTCATGGTTAACTTCCCATTACTGTTCTGTGCTCTGTAATTACTGTAATTGCGGGAAGAAATTACATTTTTATGGTAATAACTTAATGGAGTTGGATTTTAATTGCTAATGAGCCGGCGTTTCATTAGCGAGGATTTATTTGTGACCAGGGCATCTTGTCGAGTGTGTGTTTAAGGGTGTTTGTATTTTGTAAACAAATTAATATTCCCTTAAGCACGCGTTGAAAATCAAAGCACAGATTGTATCAGTCATGTCCTGCCTTCACACACACATTAAGTGCGATGTGACGTGGCACGCGTCCTCAGGCTCGACCAGCAGCTGTTACCCCCTGCCTCTTGTCTTATAACGTCTTGTTATGTGGGAGCTATAATTAATCATGTTGATTTCATTACTGTCTGGTTGTGGAATTGAAAAACTGGACTTTTATTTGCTACGAGGCACCGTTTTCGTCGGAACCCGCTGAAGACTCTGTTCTTGTCGTGACATTTGAGCTCCGTAATGAGCCACAGCAGCCCACTGACTGCATTAAAATCACATTATTTCTGCTTGAATAATATTATCCTTATGCAGAAGTTAAGTCTTATTTCCAGCAGCGTTTAAAATATCACCGGTTTTCTGTGCGTCATGCTTCATTTCTGGTAAATCTGCAGCGCTGTGGTGCCTCTGAGCAAAATACAGTATATATATATCAATGTAAATGTCCCGGATTATATGATTTTGTCGCTGTGCTCTTCCATAATTAGATGTTGCAAGTCCGTCTGTGTGTGTACATCCAGCGATTTCTTTAAAATCACATTTAGAAACCGAGCAAATTGCTTGTCATGCTGCGGAAAGTGGCTTTTAAAAGTCACAGTCGGGTATAGATGTGACCTGACTTCCACAGGAAGTCCAGAGATACTTTTATTTCCTGTCTGTTCACACAAACACTAACAGTGACAGACTCTTTCTGTAACTCCAGTCGTTAGAATAACGCCGTATGCCTCATCTTCATTTTTGCTCGACTCTGCGGCGACGCCAGATAAATCCTCTGCTCATAGAATATTGAAGCTCGAGGTATTGGAACTACAAATTTCATCTTTTATCGTGGACGTAACATATTTATAGATTTCTTTATGACGAGGAGATTTGGCTTGCGTAAAAGCAACCGTGTGGAATGACCCTCATTATGTCAGAATGTTGGGGATAATTTTAGATTCAGCAGATGGTAGCGCTGTTTTATGGAGCTGATATGTATAAAAATGTTGTTGTTGACCTTGTCTGGTTTATTGATTTACTAACCAGCCTGTGTCCTGTCAATCCTTTCCATCTCTGCTGCATGTTGTCATCATTTATAGACGTATGGATCTATTCTCTATTAAGGCAGTGATTCCTAAAGACGGGGTCAGGACCCACATATGGGTCCCAAACAAATGTGCCAAATTTCCTCACCTTTTAATTAAGATTTATCTACACGTGTGTTAAATAACATGCACAAAACATGTATTTATTTTTAAATATTCCTTGTGTAGTTTTTTGGTAAAGATTGTTGTGTATTTTATGAAATATTGTAGTGTTTTGGTAAAGGTTGTAATGTTTTGTGAAATATTGTAGTGTTTTGGTAGAGGTTGTAGAGTATTTTTTGAAATATTGTAGTTTGGAAAAGGTCGTAGAACATTTTATGAAATATTGTAGTATTTTTTATAAGTTTCTTGTGTATTTTATGAAATATTGTTGTGTATAAGTAAATGTTATAGTGTATTTTATGAAATATTGTAGTGTTTTAAAAAGTTTGTAGTGTATTTTATGAAATATTGTTTTAGTAAAGTTTGCAGTGTATTTTTTGAAATATTGTAGTATTTTGGTGAAGGTTGTAGTGTATTTTATCAAATATTGTAGTGATTACGCAAAGGTTGTAGTATATTTTATGAAAATATTGTAGTGTTTTAGTAAACGTTGTAATGTATTTTATGAAATATTGCATTGTTTTGGTAAAGGTTATAGTGTATTTTACAACATTTTGTATTGTTTTAGTAAGGTCTGTGGTGCATTTTATGAAATATTGTAGCGTTTTGGTAAAGGTTGTAGTGTATTTTATGAAATTATTGTATTGTTTTGGTGAAGGTTATAGTGTATTTTATGAAATTATTGTATTGTTTTAGTAAAGTTTGCAGTGTATTTTATGAAATATTCTATTATTTTGGTGAAGGTTGTAGTATATTTTATCAAATATTGTGTTTAGGTCAAGTTTGTAGTGTATTTTATGAACTATTGTGGTGTTTTTGTAAAGGTTGTTTTGATTTGTGAAAGGTTGTGGTTGATTGAAATGTGTAATTTCTGTAAATGTGTCATTTGTCGACCTTTGTTTGACCTCTGATCTTCTAGAAATGGGCCTCAGCCACAATAGAACAATGTCCATCTATTAAGCGTTGGAAGTAAAGAATTGAATCGTGAATAACAAGGTTTTCATGGGACACTTAATGAGATGTTAAAAGGTGAATGGATTTTCAAACTTTCAGCCTCAGAGTAGAAAAATCAACAAACCCACGAGTCGTTCATTAATTATGACTGTTGCTGAGTGACTGCATTACATTAGAGGATATGGCACACAATGTTGATTTTATTTTATGCAGCACATTTGTTTAATGGCTTTTATTGATAAAGCATTACAGAGTGGTTCAGTCACCATTAGTGAGGCCATTAAGTACACACACACACACACACACACACACACACACACACACACACACACACACACACACACACACACACACACACACACACACACACACACACACACACACACACACACACACACACACACACATACAGAGAACAAAGAACATGGTGTCTGGAATATTAAAGAAGAAACATGCACAGGATGGAATCACTTCATTTCAGAGCCATCGTGTTTGTTCCTCCTTCTCTAATTTCCTGTCTGCTTTAAAAAGAAGTGAATTCATTAGTAACGAACAGGTTTTTTTGTGTAGAGGAAATGTATGTGCCTTGTTTTGTTGATTCAAACCCAATAAGTGGAAGACATAATTATAGATTCCACAAATTAGACCACTTTCCTTGTTCGAGTTATTCATGCGGTTGCTTTCAGACACTTTTCTATGCGCACAAAGCAGGAACGCCAGTTGAAAAAGTCTGTTTTCAACTGCTTTGTGTAGTCTGTGTGACGGCTTTTCAAACGTATTCTTACAAAACAAGGCGACACCTGCTCAGTTACAACGTTTTTCACGAATAGTGCAATGGTAAATTCAACTGCCCATCACCCTTTTCTGATACCACAATCCATTTGTGTATTCAAATTAGGATGTCTAGACCCAACTCACACCTAACTACAACATCTGCAGGATACCTCGGTGGGGAGTTTCCCCCGGTAGACAAAGGGGTGTGAAAGCACGACCTGGAGGGGCAGACCCCTTCCCAGACAAAGAGATGTGAAAGGGATGTTCCCCAGGTATAAATGTTGAGGGTTCACTGCTCACAGCTAGGATCACTCATGTGTAGACTGACCTTTTCCTTGCAAAGAAAATAAAAGTCTCTATTTCATTCTTCACCAGCAGCAGAGAATCTCCACAACAATAGTCACAGAATTTGTATTGAATACGTCTTTCTCTTGGCGTTCCTCTGCACAGGCGGCATTTTCGAGACCCGCGAGAGCGAGCTGGTGAGCATGGACGAGCTGGCGTTCAAGTTTGCCGTCAACAACATCAACCGCAACAAGACACTGATCCCCAACACGACGCTCACCTACGACATTCAGAGGATCAACCTGTTCGATGGCTTCGAGGCCTCCCGCAGAGGTATGAGGGATTTGAAAAAGACGTCTTGATATTGATCATTGAAATCAGCACTTATTTTTATTAACACTTAATTTATTTGTATTACACTATAACAATGTAGATGCACTTGTGTTGTGGGCATCCACAGTGTAGGTAGAGGCAACTGGACATAAATCAACACTTAAGTTATGAAAGACTTCCTTATAGCTGCTTACATTTCAGTTTGCCCATACAGAGGCTTTAAGTGAAGTGATATCACATACGCTTTACCTATTATTACTATGAATTTTAGCAATTTATATATATATAATAGGTGTAACATGATTGATGTGTTTTATTTCTGCAAAAACCATGAATGTAATTAGGAAATGATTGATGATGAAGTTCTTTAAAATCTCCATCTATGAAAAGTATCACGAACTATATTGCTAAATAAAAACTAATAAAAAAATTTGATTATACATAATTTAAAGGTGCATTATGTAATAAATCAAAAGCAACTGGCAGTAAAATCCTCCTAATATGTCACAGAGACTCAGGAATAATGTTCATATAACAAACTGAACTCACCAACAACAACAGTACAGACAAAATATTTGCATTAAAAAAATATTTTGCAGACTGCAAATCATGTTTAAGTTTTGAAATCATGTTTTGGCATGTGGCGCCACCTACTGCCGTCTACCAATCATTGCAGTCAGTAGAGTCTCAGACGGCGAGCAACCACGGGTTGCCAGTTACATCAAAAAACGAAACCTAAAAGACCTCGGTATTTTGAAAAATACAAAATGCTGAAAGGTTTATGAATATTATCTATACTTTTAAAAGAAGGGGTGTGTCCTAATGTCTACACAGCCAAGATTTCAATGTGATCTGTAATAATAATGTTGTAAAACCCTTAAATCTGCATCTGTAATTCACACTTTTTTCCCCCCCACCAGTGTGTGACCAGCTGGCTCTCGGCGTGGTCGCTGTGTTCGGACCTTCCCACAGCTCGTCGGTCAGCGCCGTTCAGTCCATCTGCAACGCCCTGGAAGTCCCGCACATCCAGACCCGCTGGAAACACCCGTCCGTGGACAACAAGGACACGTTCTTCATCAACCTGTTCCCCGAGTACACCGCCATCGCCAGAGCCATCCTGGATGTGGTGTCCTTCTTTAAGTGGAGGAAGCTCACAGTGGTGTACGAGGACAGCACAGGTAGAGTGTTTGTATTTTTACAGTGCGAGTTCAAAAACTGGATTTTATCGGTCTTACTGCAAAGCTAAAAGCACATTTACATAAACAAAATAGGGTTTTCCTGTGCAAAAGAATACTCCTGATGTTAGTAATACTACCTTTGTGATATTAATCCTTAACAGCACAGATCTATGGCATACTTGGTAAATTGCCATTGGAATAATCCACAACTCCTTATAAGAACATCCTGGGGGTGTTTGTTTATAGGTCGCATATTCTATTTTAATATCAATTTTAGTAGTGATATAAACTAGCAATAATTGTTTTTCTTTCATTTTTGTTCATAAAAGTGAACTTTGAACTGTGACGTATTTCCAAATTTCACATATTCAATTGTGAAATGAAACGATTTTACACATTTCGAGTAGTTTTTGCTCAGGTGTGTTTAAATAGTTGCTCGAAATAAGGATATAAGGACTCTGTATTACACTTTCTTATAGTCTGAGTGATTTGGTTTAGTGCAAATAATACAACTATAATTGATGCAATGAATATTTTTACATTTGGTCGGAGGGGGGGGACGTCCCTCAATCAAATTCTGCTTAGGGCCCCATATATGATAATTATAATAATGAAACAGTTTCAGAGCTTATTTTCAGCATATTTTGTAAATTCTCTTTGCATTTGAAGGATCCTACACATTGTTGGTGACATTCTTCAGCAGAGTTTGATAAAGTAACTTCCTTTACTCTCACTACAACATGGACGTCACGCTGTATTTAATAAGACTTGAAACTAGTTATTGAGATTAGAAGTTCTTGATTAGAATTAGGCTAATTTCCTATAGATTTACACCAGGGGTCTCAAAGTCAAAGGAAGGGCCGGTCAAGTGACAAAGAAATACATTTTTTGGGGATGAAGGCAACTGTTCAGTAAGGGTGGGTGATATTAGCATAAAGGTATATCTTGGATACGTGTTCCCTTTTAGCCTCTTTTAGAATATTCTAGTAATGGCAACAGCGGTCCTTTAAATTTGGACAGAACAGAGTCCGGAGAGCGGACTCAGAACTGGTTAAAAGACCTCTTATTTACTTTTGCAATCAGTAGCGTTGCCCTCTAATGGTCATTTTAGAGAATACAGGTTTTAGATACTTTTGCATTGGCTTCACTTTCTTGACACAAAGTCAGTTTGTTCATACAGTCTATCGTCATTTTATGGCTCTAACATCTCGGAAAAATTGGATTGTTGTGTTTTGAAGACCAGGAAAAACATAACATTGATTTGATCATTATGCGACAATCACCAGAAAAAGATTAAATCATATCATATTATCACTTTAGTGTTTCCTGGTAACTGTGTTATTTTGCACTGCATTATTGGATATCATAATAACCCCGTGTGATATTTGAAGCAGAGCGATAATAGAGAGAATGGGTCGAAAGTGCCACCTCTTGTTTCCTGGACTTCACGGCGTATCCATGTGTCATGTTTAGAAAAAAATGCAATTTCTGTTTCCCTGTCACTCACGCCGGTCGGTGAACCCAATCTGCTGCAGGGCTCCGGTCGCTGGTATCAAACAGCTGCTCACTGATTTTTAAACCTCCAATCCCGCCGGAAAAAATGTTAAATGCCGCCGCTGAAATGTCATAGTTTATGGATTTTTCTTCTCTCCTCCTTTTTAGTTTTGATCAGATGTTTATTTTTTTTCCAAAATGTCACATCGACACACACCTGAATTCATGTGACTGGAAAATAAAGTATCAGAAGATAAGAAGGGAATTTTATTACCACTATCAATTCATGTGGAAAAATGTCTAATCTTAAACGCTTTAAAACACGAGTTGTTAATTTTTCAAAAGTCCAACCTACGGATATTATATGTCTTGAGAAATTGTGAATTGTGTCCAGGTACAAAAATAGGATGAGAGGGGGTGGTGATAAAACCTGGAGCCAGCACTCTGTGAAACTGTAATGAAATTTAAGGGACTGACAAACTGACTCTTTCTTTTCAACAAATGAGTTGTACATTAATTAAGTTTGATGCTTCAGTGCATGATATTAATCTGCCTTAGAAATAATGACTATATCAGCCCTTTAACACTGCAGGCAACACTTTAGCGCAAGCGCGTTTTGCATCACCGTAATTACGCAACGTTTACATTTGTGCTATCGGAAAAGCTCCAACTGTTTCTGAAAGTTGAGAAGTTGCACTGAAAAACCAACATGTGGGTTTTATGGTAATTTCACTCAAGCCGTTGCAGGAAGCAACTTTGTCACCAGAGATGGGAAAGTTGGAAAAATGCCTGTACATATAATTTCCATTTTTTTGCCCTGTTTTTGGACATTGAGACAAAAACTCAAACAAATGTTACTTTAAATGTTTTATACTGTTCAAATTTAACACGCAAAATCTGGTGTTCATGTCCAACTACAGTGTTTTTCTTCATTTTGAATTGTTTATACACTATTTAACATGCAGTAAATTGTAAATAACTGGAAGATATTGAAAGTTATAAATGACCAAAAGCACTTACTCACAGGACATTTTCTGGCCCTTTTATGATTAAAATAAGCAAAAAAAGAGGACATCTTTGAGGGTTAGGTGTTACCTGACTGAGGGAGTGTTTGTGTGTATACAGCAGCAGCCCAGCAGCAGGCAGGGATGAGAAGCATTTATCTCATCAAACTGTTCAATAATCATTTTTTGGAGCAGTAGAATTCACTTTGTTTCTGTTTGATCCGTCTGTATGGACGTTAAACGAATCACTTTGTGCAGCACGGGAATATTGCAGGGCAACATGAGATCTAAACATAGTTATTCTGAAAAACACTGAGAAATACTTCCAATCAGCAATCTGTGAACACATTTGACATAGGTTATTTTTAAAATACCATGCACTACAGTTTTAAGACAACTCGCAAAATGCCTCAAAATGTCTGTTTGGACTTTTTTTTACTTAGTTAAACCATAAAAGGACCAGAGAATGTCCTGTAACTAAGTGCATTTTTCCAGGATAACTTCCAATATCTGGCAGTTATTTACAGTTGCATGTACTGGGTGTTAAAATACTGTTTTAACAATTTGAAATGAAGAAAAACAATACATCATTACAGTAATGCAAAGTATGCATGTCCTATGTGTTGTCAGTGATATGTTAAAGGGTTAAAAACAACTTATTTTGAATTTAAATAGCTCCTTACAGCAATCTGACATGTTAGCAGGTGAACTTTTGTTTCCAAATATACTGTAAAAAGAAAGTTTGATAAACTTAAGATTCCTTAACGACGTTAAGTTACTTCAAAATTCTAAATGTAGGCAGTTATATGAGGACAACTGTGAAAGTGGGAGTGTGGTATTGTCCCATGTGACTCTGTAGGTCTGATGCGGATGCAAGAGTTAATCAAAGCTCCTGCAAAGCTCAACCTGAAGGTCAAGATCCGCCAGCTCACCCCGGGTAACCAGGACGCCCGCCCTCTGCTCAAGGAGCTGAAGAAAGACAAGGAGTTCTTCATCATCTTTGACTGCTCCCATCGCATGGCTGCGGAGCTCCTTAAACAGGTTCGTACGCTGTTGTATTTCTTCAAGTTTCACCGTTTTAAATTTTTTTTTTTTTTTACAACACATTTATGAGTCATTTGGGGACAACGCATTTAATGATTCCTTTTAACAGAATGTCTTTTTATGCCGTGTCGTAAATCCTTCCGAACCTATTACCTTGTTTACCAAGGCTTTCATTGAGATTTAAATGGAAGCCATTAAGAGATGCGATAAAAAAAAAAAAAAAAAAAAGTTGTTAAATTGCCTCTTTGAGATAAAGTGGCACTTCTTCTATGAGCTGTCAATATTTTAAATGAGCTTCTGCTTGCTGCAGTTTTGGGGGGAAGCTCCTTTAACTCCATAAGACACAGTAGTTTATGACATAAATTGACTTTTTCACTAAAGATAAGTTTCTTTAGAGTGTTTCTGGTCTTGAATTGTGTTTTGTCTATTGCTGTGCTTGCTTGGAAGCAATTAGAAAATATAACACATAAGTGATTCTAAGTGAAATTTGTTTTTTTTTGTATGTTTGCGTACAGTAATATACATAAACCAAATATATTCTGTAACAGATTGGACTCAGGTGACGCGGTGAGTTTGCATGTTCTCCACGAGTCTGTGTGGGTTTTCCTTTCCACAGATGGTAGATCAGTGGGTCTCAAACTCTTTATACCAAGCAACACCTGAAAAATACTGAGCTCTCAAAGTCACACCATTATTAAAATACAGTGGTGTAAATGGGTTGAGCACAGTCAGCTACGGACTTTTCACATGAGGTAGATTTATTCCCAATAAGATAATATGCTCTCATCATCCTCCTCTTCCTCACATAGACTTCACACACTGGTATAGTGAAATTAGATGAAGATGGAGCGAGAGATAAGGTGACTCTAATTACATAATATAATGTAATTTCTTTAATTTTCTATGCACATTTCTGATTTTCCTTCAAGTATCACCAGAGGAAGCCCACGTACCATGGGTGGTACACGTGCCACAGTTTGAGGACCATGGCTGTAAATATTGAAGCTACAGCACCTTACAACTCTTTCAATATATAATATAGAACAATTTAGATGCAAATTATACATATAAGTGGAAGAATTAGACATATAAATTACATTTTAATAAAATAAGATATACAGGGTTCTGACCGATCCTTGAAATCCATTAAAATCAAAGTTTTTGAAAATTGCCTTAAATGGACATGGGTCATTGAATTGTGTGCGAGAAAGAAGTTGATATTTACACTACCATTCAAAAATTTGGGGTCACTTAGAAATGTCCTTATTTTTTTAAGGAAAAGCACTTTTTTCCAATGAATATAACATTAAAGGAATCATAAATACACTCTATACATTGTTAATGTGGTAAACGACTATTCTAGCTGCAAATGTCTGGTTTTTAATGGATTATGTAAGTGTATAGAGGCCCATTTCCAGTGTTCTAATGGTACATTGTGTTTGCAGAAGCTATTGGATGACCCCAAACTTTTGAACGGTAGTTCACCTACTGCCACCTACTGTTTAATGCGACCTGCATTGCAAATTGTAGACTAGGCCTACGAAAGAACAAATGTCGAGTCATAATTACTCGTGCTGTGGACACTGTCCTCTGTCTCTCTCTCTGCCGTTAACGTGTGATTCCATGCAGAACATTGAGCGAGTAACCTTTAAACAAGAGAGAGCCAATTATGTGATGCCTGAGAAATGCAAATTCCTAAGATCTCTGGTTCACCAAAAGACAATTACAAATACTGACTTTGACCAAGATGCCAAGGACAATCACTTGTCCAGATGCAGAGCGCGCGGCAAATCAATAAAAGTGGACGCCAATGGGCGAAGTGGCTCTTAGAGGTTGCCCTCCATTCTTAACCTGTGTCTGCACATTCGGTCCATAGATTTGAGGGAAATTGGTCCTGGAAAGTCCTTGAAAAGTGCTTGAATTTGATGTCTACTAAGGCGTAGGAACCCTGGATATAAGAGCTTTAAAGTAGACATATTATACTCCATTTCTACAAGTTAACCTAGTTCTCTGGTGTCAGTGCAGAGAGTCCAGTGCTGGAAGGAAGACGTGCACATTGGAATAAAAACTAACTTAGGACTGAGCGTGTTGATGTTGGCATGGATGGACGTTTGCACTGATAGATGGTGGTAGATTGTGATCTGTCCAGTGTCAGCTGGAATTTGACTCCAAGGATAAATGAATGGATGCAAAAGAGAATCACTTCCATTTCTGCAGATGTGACATTTCAACATTATGGCATGTCTTTTTTTCCCTTTTTTAATGACTTCTTCTTCTTTTACAGCTTTCCTCAATGGGAATGATGACAGAGTACTACCACTTTTTCTTCACAACTCTGGTGAGTTGGAGAGAAGTTTGCACACGACTGTAAAACCGAGCTCATCTGGATCGGACTGCTTTTCACTGGGAACATTAAAACACATTGCTGTGACTCATCAGCAGTAAAAAAGACTGAGAACACCACACAGCATTCTTAGTGAGGACACAGACATATTGCATTTCCGAGCCTCTTGCCTTAACCTTAAACCAAATGCCTAACCCTTAACATAATCGTAACCTCTTAACCTAAACCAGTTTTGACCTCCTGACCTCTCTCCCTCTGCGTGCAGGATTTGTTCGCACTGGATTTAGAGCCGTACCGTTACAGCGGGGTCAACATGACGGGTTTCAGACTGCTGAACATAGACGACCCGTGGGTCTCGTCGACGATGGAGAAGTGGGCCATGGAAAGATTGCAGGGTCCTAAACAAGAGAGTGGCCTGATGGATGGAGTCATGACAGTAAGCTTCCTGTTTCCATTCCATAAAAGTGTTACAGTATCATTACAGACACCTGCTGCGGCGAATTCCAATCATGCACATTTGCATACAGTTGTAAAGCAGAAACATCTGCTAAGCTCAGTCTTTATAGGAGCTATATTTCAGCGTGATGAAAATGTCAAAGCCGAAATGATCAGTTATATTTGCATTAGTTTCATGAAGACTCGCTCTGTCTTTTTTTTAATATATGTTTACAGTTGATCTTCTCTTCTGTGAAAAGACATAAAATGTAAAAAATGCTAACGACATCTCGCTCTCGCCGCCGCCCCCGCAGACGGACGCAGCCTTGATGTACGACGCCGTGTTCATGGTGGCGGTGGCGTCTCAGCGGGCCACTCAGATGACCGTCAGCTCCCTGCAGTGTCACCGCCACAAACCCTGGCGCTTCGGACCGCGCTTCATGAACCTCTTCAAAGAGGTCAGTGTTATACTTGTGTGAGACGTCAAGAACATCTCGTGGTGCAACTGCGATTTGTGGATTTGCAGATTCGAAGGCATATCCGATCAGAATCTGATGTCCCTGACCAACTGTTCACATTATATACTGCATGTGATCAGATCAGATATCTAGTCAAGTCTTCCGTGTGGAGGATTCCTGTAGTTACAGGCCACACCCCAGAAATACAAAAGAACAAGAAACAAGGCAAGGCTTCAGAGATGGCACACTTCACCCCATTCATGCAACAAGCCTGTGGCGGCCTCTGTTGGTCATATTGGCAAGTGCAAGTGTGGAAACACACTGTGCCCATTTCTGTCCAAAATGGTTATGTGAAGCCGCCGCGCAAACTTTCTTCTGATTGCAATGAAGCGACAGAAACGGAGGAGACAGCTGAGTTGTGATGGAATGGTGATAGCTGTCGGCACTTCATCTCCTCGTCCTCCCACAGTCTGTTTTTGTCTTCCACTCTATCCCGTTTCTCTGGGATCTACGTCCTAGTTGTTGTTGTCGTTTTGAGACACTCAGAAGACACTTTGAAATGCTGTCTGAGCGACCGAGATGTTCAGATTGAAACAGATCTATAAAACATCCATATGTCAGCTTTGGAAAAATCGGGTCTCAAGTTATATTTTAGCTGTCCAGACTGCCAAAAAAACCCACAATAGATACATTCTGGACATGCTTAAAAATCCAATTTGGGCTGCAGTCTCAACAAGGTTCGCTTGGCAGGATTCAAACTTGGCAGTTGACTTACTCAGGGCGCCAGTGTGTGCAGTGCTGACTTTGTTAGGATGGGAAATGCAACAGAAATATCACTAGGAGCTACTTCAGCCCCTCGCACTGGTCACAGTGTGTTAACATACAGAAACAATTAAGATATAAGTCATAAATATTAGCTTTTTGTATTCAAACTAGTGCTGGGCACATTAACGCACAAAAGGAGTCCAGGCAACGTTGACCAGTTAGCTCCGTTGACCAGTTAGCTGCATTAGCTCCTTTAGCGCCGTAACGTGCATTAACATTGACGCCGTTAACGCCCGTTAACCGCTGCGAACATGTTAACGTGCTCAGCAAACAGAATGAATATGATTTTAAAAGTCCACTGTGTAAGAGTTGGTGACATCTACTGGTGATTCTAAAAAACGCAGGACTCCGCTCACTCCTCCCTTTCAGGGAACTAAGATTTTATATGCCTAAAAAAATGTTGTTCAAGATGGCAGCCTCTAAAAAGGAACATTCTTGTCTAAAGTAGGTATAAATAGTTTATTCTCAGGCTTTGATTTTTATTTTAAAGTCATCGCACACTTATACAAACATTCTTATGGGTAGCATCATCAATATCTGCCAATAAACCCCTATTATGTTCAACACTGGACCTTTTAGAAAAAGAGTACAAGCTCCCTCTTATGAAAATAAAATGGTCTGATAATATTATATTATTGCATCACACAGGTCAAGTCTGCCGGGTTCTGCTTTTGCTCATGAATGTACGCAACATGAAATAATATGCCATTTATGTTCTCATGGACGCAGCTCGTGGCTGTCAGACTTGGATGCCTACAGACAGAATTTAGGCCTTTGATGCTGTGAATGTTTTGATCTCCTCAGTCTTAAATCCAGACGACTGTTGCCTGCCACGGAGAGGGAACATTATTATTCAATCCCCTCATATTTACCACCTCACACCCTGCCCTCCCAGCCACCACGCTGTCCTCCCCGTCTCTCTCTTTTCCCCCCTGTTCATCACAGTCTCGTTCTCCTTTTGAAGCATTTTTTCGTCCCCCGTGCTATTCATCAGCAGATAGGAATCTTTTTGATTGTGAGACGCAGCAGTAATATATCTCACACCATGCTCAATTAAAAAAACGCTGTTGACAAGCTGAATGTGGGGGAAAAGCTTCCATTCAAAAACTGAAATTAAACCCAGGGCACAGTAACCTCTGTGTTCTATGACTATTGTCGTCCACAGCACGTTTTTCTTATTCACTGAGCGTATATTTTATTGCAGGAAAACCCACAAAGGATTTCAGTGTTGACATATTTTGAATTTCTCCAACTCTATCAATAAGTGTGTTTATTTTTTCTTAAAGCAAAGGATGGAGGACTCATAGGTCACCGGGACCTTTGCTTACTCACTTTTTCACACGAGGATGGAAAACTTTTTCGCCAAATATATTTACTTTGTGCTCTTTGCAGGACTTTGTAACAGCCTGAAGCCTTTTAGCATTTTAACAAGTTGCATTTATTCATGGCAAAGGCATTTTTAGTTCCAAAGGGGGAGGCCAAAGCATTCAATTATGTTCCTGCTCCAAATGGATTTGGTAGAAGTGACTTGGTCTAACATGGCATTGATCATGTTTTAAATGTTTACACAGCCTTGGCGTACCGACCTCTTTTCTCCCTCTGTATTTATGTGTATGAACAAATACTTGAAATTCAATATCTTTATGCAGCTTAAAGAGTGATTGTCGATTTTCATTGAACGAAATGTGCAGTAAAATCGACTTTTGAATTTCATCAGAAAAAATAACTTGGGTACAACGGCATTATAAAACTGGACGAAAACATTTATTCCCCTTATTTTATAATTTTTAAAGGTGCCATATGTAAGAATGTGGCCAGAATTGTCTTTTTTTTAGGTTTCTTTGTAGCACAGGGAGTTGTTGCTGCTCTGGAATAGCAATCAATCCACTAAAGGAACATTTATGCAGAGTTGATTGAGAGCAGCCAATAGGAGCATTAACTCTCTCTCTGAACTGCAGTGTGATTGGTCAAAGTCTTATGTGATGGACCAGAAGAGGTGTAGAAGTGTTATAAGTGTTAAAAACTATAAATCCTGCCTACCGTACCTGAAAAGGTAGGTAGGTTCAGTGCAGTAGGTTCAGTTCAGTTTGTTATATGAACATTATTCCTGAGTCTCTGTGACATATTAGGAGGATTTTATGGCCAGTTGCTTTAGATTTATTACATAATGCACCTTTAACAAAAGCGTTTGCTTATTTTAAAAACATGGATATTGGAGGTTTGAGTCAACTTAACTGAGACAACTTAAAATATTCTTAACGACATGTTTATCTTATAATGTACAAAATTAACCATGCAATCAGCATGGAAAAGCTACTGTTTTGCATTTTCATCAGACATGCAAGCATATTGCAAGCATATACTGTAGGGCTGTAATGATATGTGTATCGAAATCGAAATCGCGATACTCAGAGCCACGAACATGTGTGAGAAGGCAGAATCGCGACACGCCCTTTCTAACTCCCAGTTATTTTTCCAGTCAGCCACATGATATGAGCTGTTAGTGCTACCAAACTTATTTTTATTAGTGGTGTCAAATTATCGCTTTAATTGTTATTAATTAATTACAGTCATCATTAACGCGTTGTGTTTTTTAATCGCGTTAATCTCTTCTTCAGTGATGTCAAACCCGGAGGAGCGGAAAAAACCTGTTCCAGCGCACACATTGAAAAGCGGCACTGGAGCGTCAGCGTGATTATGTAAACAGCGGAGAATTCACAGATTCTAACTGTACCATTTTTATCACTCTACGAACAAGATTCACAGATCCAGCCCCAAAATAAGAGCAAAACAACAACTGACTTTCAAGAAATACAAGCAGAAATGTTGTCTTACCTTTTTTTGTTTATCAAAACAAGTTATTTCCACTGGAACAAAACCGCTTCTATATGAAGAACTACACCTCCCAGCATGCTTTGGGGACAAATCCCAGTCTGATTGAGCATTACTTTGTATTTTTCAACAGTTATATTTTGTTAAAGAAAAGAGAGAAATCTTTGGTTATTTATGTTAAAATCTGTTCACAGTGTTCCAAAATATTGTTATTAAATGTTACATTAAGTTGCTATATAAGTAAATGTTGTTTAAATAAAATGTTTTTTAAATAAAAAAAAAAATTGTGGGTCAAAAATCGTGATACGAATCGAATCTTGAGTTTGTGTATCATTACAGCCCTAATATATTGATATAATGATGAATGTAATAATAATAATATCAATGACAAATAATGACAGATTGCATGGTAATTGGATATCTCTTGCATTTCTTATCCAAACATCACCAAAGTCAGTATTGCACACACTGGTGTCCTTGGGAAGTCGCCTGCCAAGTTTGAAGCCTGTCAAGTGAACCGTTGGACAGTTACACTGTAGATAAGATATGCATTTGAAGGTCCAGCGGGTGAGAATGAGTGACATCTGTTGGTGAGAAAGCAGATTGTAACACATGAAAGACTCCTTCACTTACTCTTATAAAGCCTCAATAAAGCCAGGCTCTTGTCCAAAGTACTCTTCTAAGGCGATGAAAAACTATTTTTAAAGTGATTATTCTCGTATGTTAACATAATATCTGCCAAAAATGCTTTCCTAAATTTCACACTCTGGACTTTTGAAATATCATAGTTGGTGCACATACTGTGACTGCAGCACAGAGGAATCTTTTGACATCTTCCAGTCTTCACCTCGTGTGACCCTTGTGTCTTTTCCATCACTCGACTTCTTCTCACATACATAAGAAACTCAGACGGCATCTCCCTCTTCTCTCGCTCTCTCCCTCTACGTCTCTTCCCTCCGCAGGCACAGTGGGACGGACTGACAGGACACATTGTTCTTAATAAGACAGACGGCCTGAGGAGAGACTTTGATTTGGACATCATCAGCCTCAAAGAAGACGGAGCTGCCAGGGTGAGCACAGAGGCCTAGAACAGCCTATTACACTATACTCTCATGCGGCTTCCACGCTGGCTGATTCTTTCCATTAACGCGTGCGTGTGTGTGTGTGTGTGTGTGGAAGACACAGAAATACTACGTGGATTTTCAACGACTGATTCTTTCTCTCCACATTGTCTGTGCTTCACGTTTACACTTTCAAAAGGGTAATGCAGAGGCCGGAAGTCGCCTCACGAAAAGGTGGATCAAGGTTTGTGCCGTGTTTATGCCTCGTCTGGTCCACACCTTTTGTTGTTCTCCCTCGTTCTTCCCTCACTCTGTATGCCACGCTCGCGCCTCCCTGCTCCTTGGCTTGTCAACTTTGTTTCTCTCCACCGGTTTTGTGTACAGCAACTCCATGTGCTATATTTGACATTTCGGTATTCTCCATGTTTGGCGCTTGGGCACTTGTCAAAACTTTATCGGCACCTGTAGAAAGTATTGCATCCCTTTGTTTCAAGTGATTTAAAGGTGAAGTAAGTAGTTTATAGTGCCATCTAGAGGAGAGGCTGAAATTTACAACAAAGAACTGCTCACCCCCTCCCTTCCCTGAGCACTACGGTATCCTCAGCCGGTCAAATGTCGTCCTCGTCGTCTTTCTCCGTGTCAGCAGATGAGGTTCGTGAGGCGAGGGAGAGGGCGAGCTACCGCGGCTGTAGCAGACGAAGCGGAGAGAGTGGAGGCGGGACTTCTGCTACAAGTAAAGCGACGCTTGATTTGTTCTCTCGCGTTTGTCCTTACAGGCTCCGGTAGAAACATGGCGTCGTGGCAATGTAACCGTCATGCTATTTTACATTACTTTTTGAAACACTACGAAAATGAAACAAAGAATATTATACAGCGACTAGACAATGCAGGAGCACATAATATGTATACAAAAGTGGATTTTGGGTTATATAAACCCATAAATACTACACAGTGTCCCTTTAATACGAATAAAAAAAGTAATTTCTGCAGTTTAATATAATGCAGAAGGTGGCTGTGGTTAATTAGAGGGTGGGTTGATCCTGCAGCTACCCACACTGGTGCAAATACATGTCATATTTCACATCACATTTTGAACGTGCAGTCGCAGTTTCATCGACCTGACAGAGGCTGACTGTTTAATTGCAGACGAGAGGGATCAGGTTGGCGGCGGAGATGACAGCGTCAGACTTTATTTCAAACAAAATGGACCGCAGAAAATGGAGCCAGAGCAGAAGTGCCTGAAACCTGCTTTTTGTTGAATGTCCATCGGGGGCAACTCCATTAATAGTGATATTAATTCTGTTTTTTAATTAAATTAGTGCCGGGCACGTTAGCGACGTCAACGCATGACACGTTTTCATGACGACTGACCGGAAAAAGACGCGTGTGGCGTCATGTTTACGGAGTCCGGGCACTGTTTCGCCGTTAGCCGCGTTAGCTACTTTAGCGACTCATTTCAACACTCGGGAGTCACGTAAACATGACGTCACAGGCGTCTTTTTCTTGTCAGTCATCATGGAAATGTGCCAACGTTGATGCCGTCCATCAGTAAACATTCTCCTATGTAGTCGATTGTCACTTGTTTAAGGTATTCTCTGATATGTTTCTCGTTTTTTTAGCCAACAGGAAGTTTTCCTTTACCTTGTTAACCAGTTTGGGCTTGTAACTTCCACCTTTGTCAGAAGTGTCACCTGATAGAATGAGATCATCTATTAAATTATTACTTTTTTTTGTCAAAATTCCAGCTCAGATTTCAAGTAAATAGATAGATAGATAGACTTTATTGCAGACTTTTATCCATAGTAGTTAAAGTTAGACAGAACTTTGCGCTGCTATTTCCTCATATTGTCTGCCTTTGCTTATCACCTTGAATTAAACAGTGACTGAAAGAGTGAATGTTGGTTTTATCCATTCTCTCAGACAGACAGATGGACGGACGGACGCGTCGTCAGTCAGCATCTGTCGAGGTGCAGAAGCGTGATCGTTACTCTCATTTTAAGTTCTGCTCAGTTCTGTTTAGGCCTGAAAACTATACTCGGATGAAGTGTCACTAAAAATGCAAGTACATCACTTTGTGGTGATGAAAAATGAATCATCAGTCAGTTGCACTTCTCAAGCACTGGAGTGTTAAATAATATCTGAAGAGGATGATGGGACTAAACAGAGAGTCTCTTGGGTAATAAATTATTTACTCTTGATATTGTTGACTTTTTACAGCTTCCTCTCTCTGCCGGGGCATGTTTTTCTTAACGGTTTTCCACTCTGGTTTGGTTCTGGATGGCGAAGAGCTTAAGGATGCATAGATAACGTTTGACTCGGAGCATATGAGAGAGAATTTCTGTCCGTTTTTATGGCACACTTTGTCGTCTGGAGCTGCACAGTAAATTTGCAAGCTTTCACCATGATGTGGGAATGATGACTGTATTTTGTGCAGTCATCCTGGGTTGTATTTTAGCATTGATTTCATTGGCGCACTCAGATTCCTTTATTACCTCAACTTCAGGCTGACGTATGTGCTTGATATTTCATAGAAGATGATGTTTCCACAGTTTATGCTCTTCTGCATCATGAAACGGCACCAAAATATATCCCGGCTCGTCCGAAATGATTGTTTCCGCTTCGCCCGTTTATCTTTTAGTTTGAGAACAATACAATTAATAAATTCTATACCGCGTTCACCGCGTTACTCATCTGCTGTGTCTGAAGATAAGACAGATTTATGGACTCCTGCAAAGAGCGCACCTTTGCAGAAGTGTCATGGAGGAGATATAGTGTGCTTTTAGTGAGGTTATAAGTGAGAACTTTTTCTATCTGCAGAATAAGGTACAACATAATGAGAAGTGAAAGCATGTTATCTTCTTGGAAAGGCAATGCCATGTCGAAAAAATACTGTGGAAAAATAAGATTAGTACTCCAGCCTGGTGTGATAAGAGGTTCTGCTGTGTAATCTAGAGTTGGAACAGGCTGCTGGTTCAGACTAAAAACATCCAAATTCTCTACTTTCTGCTCCCAGACTGAACTGCAAAAGAAAGGAAACCATGTCTCACTTATTCACTTAGTTCTATTACCAATGAATCTTGATCATTTAATGCTCTCAACTCCACTGCGTCGGTGTCATGAGCCCACTTGACCTTTTCTCAGCTTTTAACTGAGGGGATTTGAAATCCAGCTGCCAGACGACTCCACTAATCTGCTAACTGTCGAGATTATTCCAGCTTGTTTGATGAGCTGGACGCTCTCATTTGCAGCTGCTGTGACGATAGAGTAACAAGTCGTCGACTCGTTCCCCCGATCCAACACTTCTCTATTCATACCATCACTGCTGGTGTGAGTTCTAAGGGCCAATTCCAATTCCTATCTTAACCCTCGAGCTCAACCCTTAATCTTAACTGGCCCTCAAAACCAAGTGTTGAGGGTTATTTTGTCACTTAGAAATGGGACACCCCTTAAATGCAGATACGTCTTCAGACTGTAGGGGGCAAAATAACAGTGAAAGCTGCGTCCAGTCTGTCAACTCCAAAAAAGAAGAAGAAGAACACATTTACGTCAGGATTATTTATTACGATCCGTTTGTCAGTCAAGTTATTAGGTTGTCAGTTAATTATAAGATGATACTCATACAAATACCACAACCACGGACATATTCAGCTGACAGTTACCACACACCACGACTTATTGAAAAGTAAACCATAGCAAACGATCGCTTGTTCGGCCGGCTATTGACAAAAGATTGTAAAATAAAAATAAATGTGACGCAACAATGACATAAGTAATCTATAATATGGGCCTAAACTAAGTAAATACAATGGTTTTCATCATTTTTATATCTCTATTAACAAAGAAAATACTTAATTGGTAGCGTACTCGTATCGCTGCTTTCGTCGCCATCTTTGTTATGTGAAAACGTTGCATTCTGGGTAGCCCTTGCTCCCAAGGGTGGTCTCGGAAAATCTCAATATTGAGGGCGATACAGCCCTTAAACTTGCCCCTCAACTTAATTTTTCTGAGAATCGGGACAGCACTTGCACTAGAGGGAGCTCACATTTTTGAGATTGAGGGTTAAGATTGAGGGTTAAGCAAGGAATTGGAATTCACCCTAACTCCTCCTCTAAAGCAGGAACTCGACCAGATGGTTATTTTTTTTCTTTTATTTACCCTTATCATCAATTAATCGTTTAGTCCGTTACAAGATATCAGATCTACTAAAAATCCCAGTCTAATTACTTTCTGCAACTAAACCTAAAGATGTTCAATTTATCATCGCATTAAAGAGCAAATTCTTCTAACCGATCATCTGGGAAGCCTTCGCAAAACAAATACTAAAATGATTAATTGATCAGATTAAAACATAATCAAAGATAAGGGCTCACAGATGTTGGTGCCAAATTGAAAGCAATAATTCATCATACAGAAAATTGTCATCTCCACATTCGCGGTGAACAAAAGCGTTGCTTTTTCTGGTGATATATGATCAAAGCCCTGCGAGGCAGATAAATCACAGCACACAACAGGAATGATATACCCATTCAGCAGCTCGCCTCATTGAACAAACTACTCCTTCATTTTCTTATTGACTGTACATAAAGTGACGTTTCCGGCACTTTGCCCAGAATCGTCAGAGCAAAGCTGAGCAAAGGGAAATGAACAGTGAGTGAATGGAGCAGAGGTTTTGAAAAGGAGCCAGGAGTGTCAGGTCTTTTAACCTAATTTTTCATGTTCGACGGAACAGAAAGTATGATTAATATGCTGCATACTCGAGCAGTCCCTCGTTTCCCGTTAAGACTTAATCATTCTACGTGTGTTTGAAATAAATAAATAAAATATATCAAGAATATTCAATCAGCCTCTGTACTTAAACAGCGGCAAACATCTACACTACCGTTCAAAAGTTTAGGGTCACCTATACATTTGTCTTGTGTTTTCCATTCAAAGTCACACTTTTACTCATCAAAAGAGCTGCAAAATGAATAGAAAATATCGTCGAGGCATTGACAAGATTAGAAATAATGATTTTTATTCAAAAATGATAATTTTGCCTTTCAGCAAAACTGTTTTCAACATAATTGCACAAGGGTTTTCAAGGGTTTTCTAATCATCCAATAGCCTTCTAACGCCATTAGCAAACACAATGTACCATTAGAACACTGGAAATGGGCCTCTATTAACCTATGTGCATATTCCATTAAAAACCAGACGTTTGCAGCATTAACATATACATACTGTATATATAGAGAGAGTGTATTTCTGATTCATTTAATCTAATATTCATTTAAAAAAGAGCTTTTCCTTCAGAAATATGGATAATTCTAAGTGACCCCAAACTTTTGAACAGTAGTGTACATCTACATGCTCCAAGGTGACTCCTCCAGCAGCAGGCGTTGAGTGCAGCTTCCCGTGATTCTGATCAAAAGCGAATATATGTGGTTCAATACGCCTGAAGCCCTGTTTACCTCTCCAGATTGCTGTGTGGAACTCGTACAAGGGGATGAAACTGATGGAGAAGTCCAACCGAGACAAGAATAACAATGTGACGGACTCTCTGGCGAACAGGACTCTTATCGTCACCACCATTCTGGTGAGGGGGAAGGAGGGGAGTATGTATAGAGGGGCATTAGAGTGAGGGGTTGTAAGTAGAGTTTTTTTGCTCCTGTGAAATATGTTTTGGGGCAATTTGGATCATTTTCAGGGCAATTTTATCAAATATTGGGACATTATGTAGCTTGTTTCTTCAATCATGATACTGTCATTGTATTTCTGACCAAATTATAGACTTATTAAAAGCTTTTTAAATACCACATAGAACTGCGCTGGTATACCAATTTAACCTGAATATAATGGAATTCTATGCCAAAATAAAAATAATTGATCAAGTTGTGTTGCTTGGTAACCAATATTACAGAAACAAAGCATTTCTTAAAAAGTACAAACTAAGCCATCACTTTCCTATAATAAATTCCTACCATTTCTAACATATGTAATCTGTAATCCTATAACTATTTTTGTAGGATTACTGGTTGACTACAGATGCCCAGCGGGCCATTTTCGACTCAGGCTTTGCAAAAGTTAACATCTTTTTTATCTGGGGATTAAAAGCTTCTGTCATGTGAATTTCAAGGGCGATGTGATAGATTTCAAAGGCAATTTTGCCCCGAGCTCCCACCAATTTATCTTCACTGGTTGTAGGTGTTGAATAGTTTGGATATGGGAGCAGAATTTTTGTATTGTGTAATCATAACTTTAGCTCTGAAAAAGTCAAGGTCAAAATATAATACCTTACAAAAACAGCTAAATACAGCGTGTGCAGTCAATACTTTCTCTGTTATACAGGAAAACCCATACGTGATGTATAGAAAGTCCGACAAAGAGCTGGTCGGTAACGATCGCTTCGAGGGCTACTGTCTGGACTTGTTGAAGGAGCTCTCCAACATCTTGGGTTTTACATATGAAGTCAGACTGGTGGCTGATGGGAAATACGGAGCGCAGAATGACAAGGGGGAGTGGAACGGGATGGTGCGAGAGCTGATCGACCACGTGAGTTTACCTCTACTCATCTATGGCCTCACGCAATACCTGCTCTGCCTTCTGTAGCTCATGATATCTACTGGCTTTCCCAGGTTGCAGACCTCGCTGTGGCTCCTTTGACCATCACTTATGTCAGAGAGAAAGTCATCGACTTCTCCAAACCCTTCATGACCTTGGGCATCAGCATCTTGTACCGCAAACCTAACGGCACCAATCCGGGCGTGTTCTCCTTCCTCAATCCCCTGTCTCCAGACATCTGGATGTATGTGCTGCTGGCTTGCACTGGGGTCAGCTGTGTGCTCTTCGTGATTGCCAGGTAAGAAGATGGATTTGGTGCTTGGTGATGAGGAGATGATGTATGACTGACTGACTGCTGTACTGCACAAATCCACTTTCTGGAGGATGAAGAAACTCCATGATTTGTAGCAGCATTGAGCATTATGAACGAATATACTCGACTGGAATCCCAAGAAGTCTGTACCAACGGGCTTCATACTCTACTTAAAGGTCCAATGTGTAACATTTAGGAGGGTTAATTACAAGAAATTACAATTAAATACAATATGTACATCTGTATGAGTGTATAATCTCCTTAAAACAAAGTCTGTTTAGGTTTTGTCACCTCAGAATAAACCCTATATTTACTGTAGGTAGGTGCCTTGTTTTACGAGGAGATTTCAACAATCGCTTGAATTGATGTGCATTTTGCAAATGAAACAGAAGATTATTACGCACACGCTCTGCCCACATAAACCAATGAAGAAGAAAGAGGAAACAGAAGAGAAAGTAAGCATCTCGTCTGGTATGTCAAGACGTACCAGACGCACATAGGAGTGCTTTGTTTGTTACACTCTGCAGTCCCACCATTTGATATAATAACACACTTGACCTGTAGGCAATCATTTTCTTTTCGTTTCGGTCGTCTAAAAATGACCCAAATATGTCTTTAGTTCCCCGTCAGCTGTCAGACCGGCTTTCATCGCGGTTGCCATGTCAGTAGGAGAAATTGTCAACTCCACTTCCCTCTCAGATGCAGTGTATAAGGTGTGTGGGTTGCACTTATCAAAGTAAAGAGAGAATCAAAGAGCAAACCAAGGTGAAGTGTCGATTGCAAGGCTGTACTTAAGTGATGTTGCATGCTGTTTATCTTCATCTCTTTTCTTGTCTTACAGGTTTACTCCGTACGAGTGGTACAACCCACACCCGTGCAACCCGTCCTCCACTCTGATCCAGAACAATTTCACTTTACTCAACAGCTTCTGGTTTGGCATCGGCGCTCTCATGCGGCAAGGTATTCAGCTCACATTTGAATTTAACAATCCATTTAACATTGGATCAGATGATTACTGCTAACACCAATAAAGGGCGACAGTTGTTGACGCCAGCGCAGCATTCACAGATCATCTGAGGAAATGAGCCTTAAAGAAATAATTAAACATATTAGGCAATTCGTTTTAGTGAAGACAAACCGGAGCGAACCCAAAAAAGCTACTGCACAAAACCTGCAAACCACAAGCAAGAAAATAAGCCCAACGTTGCTTAAAATAGATCTGGCAACAGCGGACTGGTACAGGGAAGGAAACTCAACCAACACAGACCTAATAGAGGATACAGAATTTAAATGTGTGGCCAAATACCACATATAAAAAACTGTTATTGTAAGTTTTAAGAGTTTACAGAGAAACAGAAGCTGCATAAGTCACAGGGCTCCTTCTGCAGAGCTGCCTGTACAACATGAAAGACTGTACTGACTCTGTAAAGTCCGCTCTAAGCTGTTTAAGTCAAAACATCAATATCTGTCTCCCAAACTCTGCTACTGCCCTTTCCACATAGTCTGGATTTAGACCCCATGAGTTTCCACCGCGCCCCCGTTAGCAGGGTTGTGTTGACGTGCTTGCTGGACATGACCTCCCCCGAGGTATGAGATTTTGGGAAGGATAAGTCTGACACACTCGATACACCTAACTGACAACGCCAGAGTCCACAGCGAAATGGCAACACTAATGAAATGTTGTGATTTTGCTGACAGCGAGGCACATTTGTCAAAGTTGTCAGTTCCCCAGAAAGGCATCAGTTTTGATAAATGAGGCAGACAGAAGGGGAGTGAAGCTTTTAACGACAATGTAAACCAGGTTCCAAATATTTCTACCTGCCGTTTTTGCTCAGTGCAAAAATTGTTTCTGTTGTTTGTCATAATCTGCATAATGTGTTTTGTTGCTTATCTGAGCTTTCTGTGAATTGTTGTGTCCGACTGAAAATGCCTCCTTAGATCGAGGACGTGGCTGCTACACCTGCTCCACTGAGTCTGTGTTTTATTCCACAAGTGAAGCTAAGCATTTATCAACTGCAACAAAGGAAAATGCTTCTAAAAGATAGAAAAAGTTTCACAGGAAAAGTGGCAAAAGTATTTAAGTTTCCCTTACACAGAGAAAAACGACAAATCATGCTGCTCATTTCAGTGTTTTGGTTTTATATTGCATCATTTGCTCTACACACACATTTCTATTGACTGTTGCCTTCATTTTTTTCCCCAATTTTGTTGCAATTCTGACAGTTCTGTTTCTTTTGCAATTACCGTATTGTTGGGACCGAGAAAGAAAAACATCCAATGAAAAGTTACACAATTTCTCATTGAGGTTTGAGGTGAAAATCCATGTAATTACACCATTTAAAATAACTCCAGTTGAACCAGTGGGTGTGCTTTGAAAGAAGATTGTTTTCTCTGATTATGATTTGAACAATTTACTTCCTGCTCTAACTCTAATCCATACTCTCTTCTTTCTTCTGTCATTGTGCTTCCAGGCTCCGAGCTCATGCCTAAAGCCCTGTCCACTCGTATAGTCGGCGGTATCTGGTGGTTCTTTACTTTAATCATCATCTCCTCATACACGGCCAACTTGGCCGCGTTCCTCACCGTGGAGCGAATGGACGCTCCCATCGACTCGGCGGACGATCTGGCGAAACAGACCAGGATTGAATATGGGGCAGTGAGGGATGGATCGACCATGACCTTCTTCAAGGTAAATGAAGAAGGTCAGGGTTGCGGTTGGGTGTTGAGGTTGAGTGTTGGGGTTGGGTGTTGGGTGTTGGGTGTTGGGGTTGGGTCTTGGGGTTGGGTGTTGGGGTTGGGGTTGATGTTGGAGTTGGGGTTGGGGTTGGGTCTTGGGGTTGGGGTTGGGGTTTGGGTTTGGGTTTGAGTTGAGATCTGTTAGCCAGGAGGCCAGGGTTCAATCCCCAGGCAGAGCTCTGGGCAGGAAGAGGGAGTCCACTATACAGTTTAAGTTATAAATTAATAGTTAAGGTTGGGGTTTAACTGCATCTACAGTAGCTTCAAGTCAAACAAAAGGAATGGTTGTGGCTGTTTGCATCATGTCTACGTATACATCCTGGAATAGACTATTTGGCTTAAATATACCATTATGATGTGAAACTCGATTGCACAGCGTTACGCTGATAACAAAACCACACCAACCATGTGTATATTAATCCCTGTATTATGTGTTTCTCCTTGCCGCCGGGGACAGTAGCAGAGATTACTTGATTTACGAGAGATTATTGTTCACCCAGTATCTACTGGGCTCTTCCACATTACTTATCGAGAAAACAAAACTCGCTCTGAGGTAAAGTACTTGTGTCCTTACCGGTATCTTGCTGATGCTGTGCCTTAAAGACGAGCGCTGCTGGGGACATGAAGGTTTTATGAAACAAATTATTTGTATTTATTGGAGCAGCAGATGTGCCTATGACTCAGTTCGATTGATATCATGAAATGAGATTCATGTTGGTTTCCTCTGCCTCTCTTGCATCCTGAATCTTTGCCAAACGTCCCAGAAAAGGCACAAACCGACAGTCTCTTAAAATGAAATGCACTGTACATTCATTAACAGTGAGTGGAGAGAATATATCTCGTCTATGTTGACGATAAACATGCACCTTGTTAGTTTAAATCATATCTGTGTCCTCATGTCCTTAGGCAGATTTTCAGGGCTGTCACTCTTTTCCCCCCTCCGACACTGCCTCACCCTCTCTCTCCTTGCTTCCTAGAGGCTCAGGCTCAGCATGGGTGATCCATGCAGGGCTTTATCCTCCCAGATTGCAGCCAGTGATTACGACTGCCTGGGTAGAAAGAAGCAGACTGTGTTGATGGCTTGAACAAATTGAATCAGCTGGAGGAGATTTAGAGCACAGCTGTCCCATTTTTTTTTTCTGACTGAGCAAGAAGAAACACACACACACTTACGCTAAGTCCTGCACATCCGTCTTGATTTGAAATATAGTATTATTGTACATGTATGGAGACTTTACTCTCTGCCTGCATGGCACTGCCCACCAGCTGTCGCCTCTTTGGTTCCTTTGTTGCAGAAATCAAAGATCTCCACCTATGAGAAGATGTGGGCGTTTATGAGCAGCAGGAAGAACACGGCGCTGGTGAAAAACAACCAGGACGGCATCACCCGGGTCCTGACCACGGACTACGCCATGCTGATGGAGTCCACCAGCATCGAGTACATCAGCCAGAGGAACTGCAACCTCACGCAGATCGGAGGGCTCATAGACTCCAAGGGCTACGGGGTGGGAACACCTATCGGTAAGAGAGATGAACTCTTCCCCACTATCTCTGTCAAATATCAAACATTACTGATATTAGTCTGACAAATTAGCTGTGTCTCATTTGTGCTGGTGCATTTACCACCAGAAAAGCAGCCATGAACAACCCTCACTCACAGTTACAGTCACAGTTTAAGGCACTGAAGCATTTATGTGATATTTAAAGCTCCCATAAACCGGAAGTTCCAATTAACGCTGTTTTTTTTTTGGTGTGTATCTGTGCCATTACCTCGTTTATGAAGCCCTAAAGTTTCAGCCACTGCTGAGAACGCTGGGTTTTATTGTATTCTCGGGCTCTGCAAGCAGTCTGGAAAAGCCTGGAATCGTGACGCAAAGATCCTGTCTCCTGAACAGCAGATCCTCCTGCTCAGAGCACTAGTCCTTGCGCCTGTCAGGATCCTGTAGTATCTGACTTCACCATTGGATGGTGGTACAAACCCTAACCCCGACCAAAGAAGGAGAGAACGATGCTATAGCTCCCTCGGACACGTCTGGTTTGAGCGGCTCATCAGCTGAAAGGTCCGTCGGGCATAAGATGTATTGGATGAATTTGACTTTCAAACATCCGTACCTTAGCTTTAAAGGTGCCATATGTAAGAATGTGGCCAAAAACGGTTACTACATTTAAATTCAAAATACCAAGGTCTTTTAGGTTTCGTTTTCGTTTCCATTGTTGCTAACTGGCAACCCGTGGTTGCTCGTCAGCTGAGACTCTACTGACTGCAATGATTGGTAGACGGCGGTAGGTGGCGCCACATGATTTCAAAACATAAACATGATTTGCGGTGCGCAAAAGATTAGTTTTAATGCAAATATTTTGTCTGTACTGTTGTTGTTGGTGAGTTCAGTTCGTTATATGAACATTATTCCTGAGTCTCTGACATATTAGGAGGATTCTACAGCCAGTTGCTTTACATTTATTAAATAATGGACCTTTAAATCCATTATCAAAGTCTGAAGTCGTCACTTCCACACAGACTGAGAAACGTTTCTATGATTTTGTGAACTCTCTTGTATTTACTGCATGCTCTCTGTGGTACACTGCACAAATTTAGCCTCTAAGTTAGTAAAAAAAAAAAAAAAGAAATACAGCAGTGCACAAATCACATTCATACATGCTCTCCTGAGAGTTTTAAAAGGTAATGAAGGCCCTTTTGATGATCGTGGGACTAGAATAGAATTTTAATGTCGCCTCTTTAAACGGAGGCTTTGTGCTGCAGATGCAAACTTCAAATTATTTGGAGTTTGCATTTCCCATTCTTCCAAAGTTCAAGTGCTGAGATGTCGTCCCGTAATCCTCGACATACAAATGCACTTCAATTTGAAACCTCTGCCAGCTGCTCGGTGAAAGTGAGTCCACGTCAACCTGCTGCATATTTACAGACAGTGCTGTTGGATGTTTATTTAAGCTGTTCTTAACATCCTGTGTCTGTCTGTCGTCCTTTGGTTTTTCTCTTTTTTTTTCCCAGTCTTTTATTTTGTTGTTGTTTATTTGTTTATCCCCCAACATTACTGCCAGGCTGTCACTGTAGAGACATTTTTCCCAGCACCAAGAAGACCCGCTTACTTCTGCACACATGGATGCTGCCAAGGAAATGGTACAGATTGAAATAGTCCCCACCTACGCAATACAGTATATCTTTATATTATACAGTACCTTTTGATTGACTCTAGTCTTGTGTAAGAAATTAAATTTCAATATAGCAGAAGGTACATTCATCCATGAACTATACAACTTATAATTTGAGAGGTGCTCGGGGAGTTGGAACCAATATACAGACACAAACAATGACTCACATTTGCATTCACACCTACAGGCAATGTACTTTCCAATTAATCTAATGTCTGTCTTTGGGATGTGGGAGGGAGGACAGATTATCTGGAGGAAACCCACGCTCACACTGGAAGATCACACAAACTCCTGAACTAATATTGATTTTTAATTGCAAGGGAAGTGTAACTTTTGGGATCATTTGAAAAGGCCGTGAAAATGTCTTGTTGGATTCAAGTGGATCACGGATAATGCCACTGATAAAATGAGACACACTTACTTCACCAAGTACTGTGTTGTCTTTCACTCTGTGGAGAAAAATAATGATGGTGACCAAAGGACGGAAGAGAAAACCTGCAGACAGATCCTCGGCAGAAAGTTTCACCGGCTCTCACGCTTCTTGCTCGAGTCGCTGGTGTTGCTAATCCAGTCTCACTTTGATGTAGACCTGTATCACTTTCGTTGAGCCTTTTCATCCTTCTGCGACAAAGAACAGAGGAGGAGGGAGAGCGGAAGGCTTGATAGGGACATGTAAAAGGGGAAAAGGAAGAAGACACTTGCAGTGCATGTGCCCCATACTCTGGATACGAGGAGGAAAAAAAAACACTTATGAAGAAGAAATCATTTATTCATCTTTCCAAATCCAGCTTGCAGGGAAACTGCAGGAAATCCACTGATCGTATCATTCTGTACATTTCAATGACGTCCTGTTGGACTCCTGCCCTGGTCCCAGAATGCAAACGCTAGTGGGGGAATCGATTAATGGAATGAAGTATGTCAACATCAACTTCCTGCCATCCATTTACTTTAAAATATCCATTCTTTAAGATGACAAAGCATAAAAATGGAGGCTGTAATAACTAAGCAAGCTTCCAATTCTGAGATGTCATTCAGTTCAATTTAATTTGATTTGAATAACATACATCATCTCAAGACACTGGACATCACGCAGAGCAGAGAAACCCAACAATTCACGCAATGACCAAACACTGGGCATCAGTGGAGAGAAAAAAAACTCCCTTTTAACAGAAGAAGAACCAGACTCAAAGATGTGCAGCCATCTGCCTCGGCCGGTTGGGGTGAATGGAAAAATGGGGGACAGAAAGACAAGAGGGAGGTCATGAACATGGTGATGTATTGGATGTGGACGGAGTTGGGTGTCCCGTAAAGGGCAGGTGTTAGTACTTGATGAAATCTGCGCCCTCGCCAGTCCAAAAATGGAGTGGACTGCATTTTGCCGTTGTATTTGTTGCTTTTGTCTTAACATTCTGTGTACCGGCCACTTTAAACATTTCAGGCTTGTGGGAACTGATTGTATACATGCAACGTGCAGGCTGCGTTAATCCCATTTAGAGAAAGTAGATTAACGCAATACTTTTGTCAGTCCGCAGCAGACATAATCTGTACATGTTTAGGATTAAATAACAAGTAAAGACAAGAAAATAAGTGAGTGATCAACAGCAGACTCTCAATGTCAAAGGCCCTGAAGAGAAGAGACACCAGGGTCTGAGGCTGAAAGATGGAGAATGCTCTGGTTTTACTGGAGTGTGGAGGGGAAGAAGCCTATTTTTATTAAACCTTTAAAATTCCTTTAAATCCTTGGCCCTCAGCAGGACTGGGACTTTGCTCAGTCCTATTAAACCTGTGGTCTGTGATGTTGTCTTTTGGCTTACCTGACTAACTCCCTCCTCTGTGGCTGCCAATAACATTGCCCTCCCTTCTCTTATGTCACCTCATAACATAAGTGCATGTATTGAGGACATTTCCAGCAGCTCTAACTGAGCATTTAAAGTATTTATCCCTGAAGGATGACAAACAAATAATGGCGTGTAATGACTCTGTTCCGCTCCAGGTTCTCCATACAGGGACAAAGTGACCATAGCCATTCTCCAGCTGCAGGAGGAAGGGAAGCTGCACATGATGAAGGAGAAGTGGTGGAGAGGGAACGGCTGCCCCGAGGAGGACAACAAGGAGGCCAACGCTCTGGGCGTGGAAAACATCGGCGGCATCTTCATCGTCCTGGCCGCCGGTCTGGTTCTGTCTGTGTTCGTGGCCATCGGAGAGTTCATCTACAAGGCGCGCAGGAACGCAGACATAGAGGAGGTAAGTGCGGCCAAGCGATGATGACAAATGAGAGGATTAAATGTTGCTCTCCACTCCCTGGGAAAGTCAACTTTGTGCTCGATCAACAGTAATTCACTCAAAATCACATTAACAATGGCAGGTTTTGTCTTTTTTAATTATAATATGTCAGTGGCAGGCAGTCCTTCATAGTAAAAAATAAATTAAAGAACTGAGTGAGTCATCAGCTCCATATGAATGACACCATCATTCACTCTGTACATGATTAGTTTCTTCTTGTATTTTCATATTTTGTTTTTTTATTTTATCATCTCTTCTTCTCCATCCTTGTTTCTTTGCATGCGTCCGTCAAGGCCTTTTGTTTCTTTTACGGGGTGCAGTCCCATCAGTTTCAGCGGCGTGGCTCCGCCTCCTCCACCGGCACCTCTTTATCGACTGATTTGGAGAGCGGCAGGCTGCTGGGCGACGACACGGGGTAGCCGTGGCGACACATTAACAACACACACACACACTACGCTATAGGTTTGTAACCATGGCCACCATCTCCCTGCACCTATATACCACCGTATACCTGCCCCAGCCACTCCGAAGTTATTATGACTCTTTTACCTTCATTATCTGACCCTGATGTCTGTCGAGCTTCCCTGCAAAAAACACTACCGTTCAAAAGTTTGGGGTCACTTAGAAATGTCCTTATTTTTGAAGGAAAAGCACTTTTTTTCAATGCACATAACATTAAATTAATCAGAAATACACTCTATTCTAGCTGCAAAGGTCTGGTTTTTAATGGAATATGTACATAGGTGTGTAGAGGCCCATTTCCAGTGCTCCAATGGTACATTGTGTTTGCTAATCGCATTAGAAGGCTATTGGATGGTTAGAAAACCCTTGAAAACCCTTGTGCAATTATGTTAGCACAGCTGAAAACTATTATTTTGAAAATAATAATTATTTCTAATCTTGTCAATGCAAAAAATTGTATGGTTGACCCCAAACTTTTGAACGGAAGTGTATTTGTTTTTTTCTTGTGGTTTTAAATTCTTGTGATATATTCGTCTTCATTGCAGAGTTTTGGGCCAACTTTCCACTTATTTACTGTCATATTTATTGAGCACTTATGCTAATAGAATAAAAGCAATAATAATAATAAACATGTTTAATTGATATTAAATATTTCAATTACTTGTTTCATGCAATTTAATGTCTTTACACTTTTAAAAATTGAGGCATTTAACTTCAAATAACGAGTTCACAGCTCTGCAGTGGCTGCCTCCTCGGGGGAATTAGCTGTTTTTTTGTTTTTTTTAGGTTAAGTAGCTTTTCAATACATGCAGGAAAGTTCTTCGCCTCATTTATTCCTCAGTCTCTGCAGGCGTTTGTGTACACTTCAGAAATGTCTTGAGGGAAATCAGAAGACAGGAACATGTTTTTTTTAAATATATTTTCCACCTCATTAAGCTCCTTGGTCGGCTGAAATGTGGGTAACAGTGACGGAGCAACGTGTTGAGTTAATTTGTCCCTTGGCACAAATCAAAAAGTTATAATTTTGCAAGTGACGATGACTGAAAAGTAATGATGGATGAGGGACACTGACTTTTAAGGTCATCACTGGACTGTCATGTCAAGATCCATCTCATTCATTATGGTAAAAAAGAAAAGTCACTGTGAGCATAAATCAGCAAATATAATCATGTAAACCACTGGTTTCTGTGTCCAAAGGTGAATCATTAAATACAACGAAGGTTGACATGAACCTTTAATTAAAATTCAATTAATTTCAGGTTTTGATTTAGCGCCTGTTAGGTAAGTCTTTAATTCAATCTGTGGTTTTTGCCACTCTCGCTCAGTCTTTCATGGGGTACGTTGTATAAGGTTTTGTTCTTCACTGATGCCGAGGCGTTTATGGGAAACCAGCAGGAGGCTTTGAGAAGCCTGAGGATGAAAGAGGAAAGACCTTCAGAAAAAAAGACCAGCAGATGAAAACGAGGCGACACCGCAGACTAAAACTCAGTGAACACACCGGTGAAAGGAGACGAGGAAAATAAATGTGATTGAAGGTTGATGAGTTCAATATAATTTGTCACACAGAATCAAATAAACCTCAGGCCTTTATTTGGTCATTAAAGTGATTACCATGTTATGAGTTTGCAGCATCAGAAACTGACCTTTATCGTTTGTCTGTGTAATTGGATTTCATGATCTAGTCATAAAAAAATGATCTGCGTTTAATTTTACAAAATAATCTCTTGCTCACATACAGTCATCGGCTGCTCAGGAAAGCTAAGCTGAAGCAAATGTGATTATCTTTTATTCAAACGCAGTACTTTAAGATTTAAGATTAGACTTTATCAATCTCTCATTGGGTAAATTAATGAGTTATAGCAGCAAGCAACAAGGCAATCAGAGATGGCAGACTTCATGCGAAAAGCCTCTGGCGGCCTCTGTTGGTCACATTGGCAAGTGCAATGTGGAAGCACAGACACACAGAGCCACTAAATCCAATATTCACTCCCACTCCGTGGGTCAAAGACAGCTAGCTACCTAGGTTTTATTTAATTTTCAAATTAAAGATTCCCGAGTTGAGTCACACAAGGCGGGCTAGTGGCTAGCACTGTTGCCTCCCACAGTCCCAAACATACAGAGGTTAATTGGACACTCTTAATCAGACGTGTCCAAAGGGCCAATCACGGCCCTCGGTCAGAGTTTATACAGCCCCCAGCTTTGATTATTTATGACCAGGGACTGACGGGGACAGAAATCTGGCCCTGGTCCTGTGCCAACACTATTAGCTCAGTTGGTAAGGAGTTGCGTCCAGGGTTTCGCAACCCAGCCGTGACAGATATTCACATTTAATTTGACAATGAAAATAACAGTATGATAAAACGGTTCATTTGTATGTAACGTTTACTGTTTAAAAATTGGCATTGGCACCCGGGAATCTTCCCGATATCAAATCTAGCCCTTGTACGAAGGTACGAATGTGAGAGTGAAAGTTTGTCGATGGCGATGAATGAATCAATTCCCTTGCAGTGATTTTGTTTTATTGAAATTTTAGCAGTGTATACATTTCACAATGAATTTAGCAAAAATCAACGTTTTTGATTTCCTGAAGGTCCAGCATTTAAGTATTAGTGAATACAGAGTGACAAATGAGGACCCCTCCCTTTCCCAATTACAGTGGCCTTCACATACCAGAAAGTATAATGCTCTTCCTGTTATTTCTAAAGAAATTATACCCTTTTACAAACATACTAATGGTTAGTATATTCAATTTGTGCTCATAAACCCTCCTGAATATCACGTTCTGCACATGTAACCGAGGCATTCTCTTGACAGTGTGTGTCGTTTACCGCCGTCATGGAGGACTTGGGGATCTCCCTGCAGTGTTACAAAGGGATCCGGAGGAGGTCGCAGCTCAACAGCGGCGTTCGGTCAACTTGCATCTTCTGTCAACCGCAGCCCACCGCGAGGAGGGACGGACGGAGGCGGGACTCCAGCACTTGAGCGTCGGATCTGAAAAAAGAGAAAGCGTAAAAGATCAGAGACTCTTTGACTCTTCTGTGTTTGTTTCCTCATTAAACTTGTCTTTATACTCAACGTGACTGGATATTATGTTAAGTGTTATACTGTTGGTGTAGTTTACAGCGTCTAGGCCTTGTATTAACATTAATTTGTTAAAAGAGCTGATGGCGAATAGAGTAGTAAAATCCACAGCTGTTGTGAGCAGCCGGTAGAGTTGAATCTGCAAACTTTATTGATACTCCCATTGTGTAAATGTAAAACATCTTCACAGATTTTTTTCGGTATAAAGACTTTTGCATTTTTTCATTAAAAAAACCAAGAAAGTTTTGTCCAGTTTGCTGTTGTTATTTATGTTTGGCAGCTGTGTGTGTGTGTTTCTTTGTGGCAGGCACCAAAGCAGCTTCAGAGCCAAACTGTGAAAAAACAAGATAAGGACCTCCAAGGAGAGTGAGGAACACACCTGCTGTTTTATAAACTTCAAATGCCAGCATTACAAACGTCACATCACACACACACAGCGACACATGTAGCCTCACTGATGCTCGTGACCATGAAATATTGCCTTTAGAGAAGGAGAGGACAAACTGGGAGGCAGTTTATTTCATCCGAAATTCTCTGGAGGTCAAAGACAAAATGCAATTTCCTTGTTCCCACAGGGGCTCGCTCGTTTTCCTGCACATCATTTGCTGTTGTTGAATGTTAAACCCCGAGGCGTCTGCCGTGACGAGTTTATCTCGTCTTTAAATACATAGCAATCTATGGCAACCATGAGATTAAGCATATTGCAACAATGTTTTCAAAAGTGTGTTTTTATGCAAATGTGTTAATGGAAATCTTATTTAGAAAGATTGAGTTGTACTTTTACCTGAAAGCAGCATATCATGAAAACAGGGTCACGGGGTGAACAACCATTGTTTCACATTTCAGACATGTTATACCCTATTTCTACAAGTTAACATATCTGTGACATGCTTTGGTCAAAATACCTTAAGGATGAAGCACCACAGCAGTTCAATCACCCTGCCAAAACAGCCCTGTTCAGAACGCTCAGTTTTGAGTGCCTGTCTCTTTAAATGCAAATGAGACACAGGAAATTACATCAGTGTCACTGAGGCTCCGGCAGCTAACTCTGGCAGCATGTAAATCCTCTGAGGCTGGAAGTTTGTGTAGAACTCTGTGCTGCACTGTGGAGCCAAGAATAGAACACTTCGCTGACTTCCACTCTTTCGGATACTATCGCCCTCGCCTGCATTCTCGCGTTTTTTAGGGACAAAGCGGAGCTCTGTGAGACAACAATTCCAGGAATGTTTCATTGTAACGTTGCAATGAGTGCAGAAGTTAACATTGCGTGTTTTATCTCCTGGACTTACATTTGTACGGTGGCCCTGAGGTGCAAAACACAAACGCAAATCACAAAACGCAAATCAAAAACACAAATGCAAATCAAAAAAACGCAAAAACATTAACTCAAAACGGAAACGCAAATCACACAACACAAACACAAAAGCATAAAACACGAAAACATTAACTCACATTGCAAACACAAAAGCATAAAACCCGAAAACATTAACTTACTACGCAAACACAAAAGCATAAAACCCGAAAACATTAACTTACTACGCAAACACAAAAGCATAAAACACAAAAACATTAACTCACTACGCAAACACAAAAGTGAGTTAATGTTTTCGTGTTTTCTGCTTTTGTGTTGTGTGATTTGCGTTTCCGTTTTGAGTTAATGTTTTTGTGTTTTTTGATTTGTGTTTGTGTTTTGCACCTCAGGGCCACCATATGTTTGACTGAAAGAAAAAACCTTGATGATAGGATGAAGGACCTGCAAAGGCATCAAACTCTTATGAGAGCGACCATGTCTACGAGAGTTTTGATATTCCTACTACTTCCTGCATCTTCTGATGCTTCCTGTGTCCTACTCTTTTTCGTTGGCAGTTAGCAACATGTGTTTGCAGTTGGGTCGGTAATCACTACTTGATTACGTCCAGTTGGGTCGAAAAATTAATGTCGGAGAATCAAACAGTTTTATTGACTGAGGTCAGGGTCGGATCTTTTACCCCTCTACACAGATTTCTGTGCCAACTAGTGCTGACTGGTGCAGACTCTGCCCAACTGTGAATCATGGGTAAAGTCGGGCAAAAAAAATCTTCTAGTGTGTTCCCAGCTTTACATGCAAGGTTAAACACCTTTTACTAAAGGATGTCCAGTTGCCTCCGGCTAACTCCGATTCACATAACACATGACTCTCTAGAGTCTGGACTTTTCACCAGTTAGGACTGAAGAAGCCTCTCGTATGAGAGATGAAACATCTTCACCTTAACTCAAGAAAGTCCAGTTGCCTAGAGCTAAATCCTGAAGATGACTATGACCTGGACGACTGAGAATCTTCACGGATGAATAATGAAAAGTATCTCAGTGCAGCAGGAGTGCAAAAGAAACATCAAAAAGTCTGGATTTGAGGAAATGTTGACGATAAAAATCGTATTAAACTTAAATTGTATCCATCCAATTTAGAATCTGCCTCGCATTCACAGCTCAAACAAATTTAAACCAGGAAAATGTGTTCCCTGATATCTGCATAGAGAGCACACTGAACTCTGTTGTGCAGGCAATCAGAATGTGAATTGAAAACGCAGCAGGAACCAGTAAACTATTCAAATCCCCCCCCTTTTTAGGTGTTTTTAGGAAACCGTTCATTAAATTTTGATTTGGTTTGACTAATTTACAATTTGCACTTGTATTCACCACTCAAACAAACACATTTAACCGGGGAAAGGTGTTTCACTTGACAGCAGGGGGATGACGATGCAGCGGCACATTTGATTTTCTGTTGTGCAGATAATCAGAGTCAGGAATGAAAACGTTCTGGGCTCAATTAGCTTCCGTGCGGCAGCGGCGCACAAAGAATCGACGGCAACCGTCAGCCACTGACATGTTAATTTGAACTGAACTCCAGTCATCAGCAGAATAATCAACTCTGATGCCTCGGCGCCCACGAACACATCACGTAGATATCAGCGTGATGCTAAAAAAAAAACAACTTAATGTGTTTCCTTTAATATATTCTCACATCATGTTCCTGGTGTTTAATGGTAGCCTGCAGCGGTCGCTCCCCTCATTTCCTTGCTTATCTCGTTTGATGACCTCATGGTAAAATATTTAATCAGAAAGGAAGAGGAATTTCTGCCGTGTCATGGCCAACAAATTCCATCTCACCTACACTTTTGTGCGACTCAGTCCTCTTTTTTTACTGCACACCTGTGGACTGAGATATTATTGTGGATCAATTTATCCAATTCACCAATTTTACGCCAGATGTGTTTCCTGATGCAACCCTTTATTATTTATCCAGGCTTGATTGTCCAGTTAATTCAGTTCCATTTTATTTATAGAGCCTTACATCACAAACAATGGCTTTACAGTTAGTACAGGAAGTTTGAGGGTCTAAGGAGAGGGTGTCCTGTCCTTAGACCCTCAAACTTTCCTTTCCGCTTTGTCATGAACTACCAAGCAATGCTATTGAATACCAACACAAAAGTAGCAGTATTGATGAACCTATTGTCTTACTACTTAATTTGCTTTTTATTGAAATAAAGGGTAGTCATGAATTTGCTCAAATAAAACAGTCAAAATGTATTATATGTGCTTTTTGGTGAGTTGGACCATCCATGTTAATGAGTAAATCTATATCTAATCTATTTGTATATGCAGGAAAATGTCATACTGTCCAAAATATCAATATAATATCCTGAATAAAGTACAATTTTAAGAGTCTAAATCTGTATAATTCAGATCATTATTTTTTCCCAAGGGATTCTAATGACAAACAGTTCTGAAAATGAATCAATCTTAATACAGACTTTAACATATATTGATTTACAGACGGTACAATTAAAGATAAGATAATCCAACAAATAAAAGCAAAACAAATATGAGAGGAAAACTCAATGTTAAAGGGCATCATAAGTACCTTAAACATTACATCAGTGTTGTAAAGGCCTTAAACTCTGACCTCTGATTCCTACCATCTACTGTGACTGACATCTCAAACCAGAAATGCTCAAAAACACCGAATAAAGGACTTAAAGTTTGTCGCTGACATTTTCCTCGGTGGATTGTGTGCAGGAAGGTTTTGAGTGAATCCTGCGGGAATTGGACCGAGCTTTTCTTAATCTCTACATGTAATGAGTTTTCTCTTTTTTTGGTATTCAGATTAACTCCGGGATTGGGCTCAGGACGATGTTTGGTTGACGCTAATCTCCTAACCCCATAATTCTTAATCAAAACCAAAGGCAGTATTTTTTTATTTATTTTTTTATCGTTATCTAATCCGTCATGAGTGAGAGCGTGGATTACATCTGTGACCTTGACGTTGTGCACAGCAGAGCGGGACTTTAACCTCAGGCGACCTCGCATGAATAACTTAATTTCCCCGCACACCTGTGTTCATGTCCTTGTTTGTTTTCGTCATATTATCTATTTATCAAGAAGAAGAAGAAGAAGTGAAGGTGAAATGGAGGAAGGATAAAAAAGGACGGTGGCATCTGTCTGCGTTTGCCATTGTTAAGCAGGTTAGTGACTATGATCCATTCTTATGCTCTTCTTTTTGGACAGATGAGATTGAGAAAAGGAGATTGAGAGAACAATCCTGAGAGAGCTCAAGGAGGCCGTTGTCTGTTTGTATATTAAAGTTGGCTGGAGTGGACAGGGTTCATTTAGAGGACAGGTCAACAAAGCTATGAAGAGACGGAATCTGTCATAAAGCCTCGACCTTGAACCCTCAACCATTGACATTCGTTATTCCTTTCAATTTTTCATTTTTGTTTTGTGAGAGCATTATAATACACTGCTTACTTTCACTCAGATAACAATACAATTGTACTTCCGCCGCTCACAGTTGGAATTTTGGGAAAGATAAACATCCATTCAGCACCAAACTAACCACAACCACAGTTTACTATACTGATCCACTCCTGTATTATGGGGGGATCAGGGAGAAGCCAATGCCCTGTCAGTGCTTTTTTGACAAGCGGTTATCAAAATACCAGATAAATATTCATCAACTTGCCTGACCTGTGAATCCTAAAAAATTATGTGGAAAACTGCATAGGTTAGGATTAAACACGCCTCCTTTTAACCAGTTTTGATCATGTGATGGCTGAATCTGCAGCCACACGGTTAACACATTAAGTCTGGTAATATTCTATATAACATACGCATTTTCATAAATGCCCATCATTATATTAAAGGTGCCATATGTAAGAATGTGGTCAAAAACAGTTACTACATCCAAATTAAAAATACCAAGGTCTTTTAGGCTTTGTTTTCTGACGTAACTGGCAACCCGTGGTTGCTCGGCAGCTGAGACCCTTCTGACTGCAATGATTGGTAGACGGCGGTAGGTGGCGCCACATGCCAAAACATGATTTGCAGTCCTCAAAAATATTATTTTTTTTGCAAATATTTTGTCTCTACTGTTGTTGTTGGTGAGTTCAGTTTGTTATATGAACATTATTCCTGAGTCTCTGTGACATATTAAGAGGATTTTATGGCCAGTTGCTTTAGATTTATTACATAATGCACCTTTAAGTTTGCTTCATTTTGCAGTCGTTTCTCGATCCTGGTCATGGGGACTTGCTCCAACACACCTGATGTGAGGTCAGCTAATCACCAAGCTATTTATTTGAATCAGGTGTGTTGGAGCGATGACATGCTATGCATGTTGACTTTGTTTTTTTGCAACCAGACGTTCACAGATGTCTCCTGGAACCTTATTGGACTAGACCAGCTGTCAGTCAAACACTTATATGTGTCTAAAACTGGTGAACTATGAAGCAGGACTTCGACTCTAACAGGTACAGTAGCCTCTCAAGATATTCGAAATACAACAAAAAACAGAAAAAAATAGGAGTGACGTGCTGTAAAGTAGAATGTGAGACATTATTTGAAGGTTGAAATCCTAATTTGTGTCGCTTTATCTCCTCAGGAAAAACCTTGATTGATGTCAGGAAAAATCAAGCCTGGACTTCCCATCAAACGCCCCCTGGTGACTATTTAATGTATTTTTTTTTCATGAATGTTATATGTATGGTTATTTTGTTTGACCTAAATTCGGGTACAATTTTCGTCTGCGTCTCTCGTTTGTCTCCTGCCATAAGCCGTGTTGTATCAGTCACACCTGTTTCTCATTCCTTCAGCTCGAGTTTCTATTTTCCAACTCACCTGTCACTCTCTGACAGGTTGTCTTGTCTCTTTTCCTGCAAGCTTTTGGAGCCATTTCCACTCTGTGTTTGTGACAGTCGTTTACCACTTCGTTAAATTAGAATATTTCCTGCACTCCCTCATGTAATGCACATGGGTCCACTTTGCAACATGACAAAACTGTAGTTATGGATAAGTTTTATTGTTGCACTGTTGGTTAGAAAATGAGTTTGGTCATTTTTGTCTCATTCAAAAACAAGGTCATCATCTTATGGTAAAACATACATGAGCAGAATATTATAATATATTATAATAGCTCATCGACACCCTATCATTAATATTTGTGACAATATATGTCACAATAGGATTGTGTCACGATACTTGGTTGCCAAGTCAGTGCACATCACGAAAACAGTGACATTTATCTGAATTTAATGGAACAGTGGCTGATAACAGAATGTCCAACAAGCCCAATGTTTTTCCAATTAACTGCTACATGTCGCTGCCCCTGCTAATAAGAGAATAAATAAGTACAATCCATCAAAGTAAAAAATGATGTGATTCTTTGTTAGCTGGTGGAGCGAGAAAATAAAATAACATGAATTCGACAAAATGAATTCGGCACCACACTAGGGGCCAGATTTCAGGTCCCCATCTGGCCCTTTCGACAACCATGGGTGTCTGCTGTGTTCAAATTTCAACTAAAGTATTCAAAATGTTTGATATTTATGACCGAACAGCAATTGGGGCTTGAGCAGAAAGTCTCAATAACCAATGAGAGCGAGTGGGTCGGTAAAACGGATGTTGCTGTACTTTCCGTCTTCATCAGTTTTTTGCGTTTCTCAGCAAAAAAACACTATAAAAGCTCCCATAGAGTGGTCCTGTTGCACATACATATGAGTTATGGACGTCTACGTACATACATTAACTTGTTTTTATGGTCAAAAACCTCCTAGTTGCTACAAACGAGCCGTTCAAAATCTCTCCTCACTGAAGCTCTCCTCAGCCGCGCTGTTTCAGACCGAAATCTGACCCCCAGAACACGGACTGTGTTGGGATTGGCCAGCCAATGAGAGTTTTCTCAACTGTCTTGTGATTTGCCAATACCTGGAAGTGACGTAATTAGCACACCAGCTCTCAGAAGCGCAGCTCCCCCTTCTGGAACGGTGGATGCACTGCTACTCATTACCAAAACTGCATCACAAGGATGGAAACACGGAAAATTGGTTACAAACTTTGTTGTCTGTGGACGTTTTTAAAATCAAGTCAGAATTGAGAATCTAGTGTGCGGTTTCAAATGAAACTGAAAAATGTATTTTCACAACCCTGGATTACAGACGACGACAAACAGAACTTCCAATGCTTTTTGAGGTAAATTGGCAGCTGTTGCCTTTAGCTCTTCCTGCTTGTCAAGCAAGTAAAACTACTTGAATTTTGGGGCAAAAAATGCACCACAGACATCACAACATTCCCCTCTCTCGTCTAATATTTACACATAGAGGAACTTGTGCATTTCTTGAGGAGTTTGCAGCTTTTCGACCTCTCGGTGCATCTTGGATGTCCCATATATATAATAAATCCCCTGAACCTGTCAGGTCTGGTTCATGTTCCTCGACACAAGGCTCTGAACTGTAACTACTAAGTGCAGTCGAATCAAATCTGGAGTATGACTCCGGCATAAAAGCGCGGCAGACATTCGACTCCGTCCCATCCATCACAATGAGACGAGCGGTCTCTGGGCCTGATCAGCCAGGCCCGTGTCAACAGCCTGTCAATGAAGACAAACGAGGAGGGAGGAGGTCTCTTGGAAGTGCAGCGTGTAATTTATCTCTCTGTCTCTCACTCTCTTTTCTGTCTGTGTCTTGCCTTTCTCTCACGCCAGCACCTGTGAGCCTGGCAGTAAATAATTGAGAGGGAATGCTGTCATCTGCTGGTGTGCAGGTGAAGTGGCCTCATGGACATAAAGCGGCAACCGATCACAGCGGTAAATCAGAGCATTAAAAAAAAGCCCTGAACGCTATTTCAATTAATGATGCGTCCCCTTTTTTTTAAAAGCCCATCCTCACTTGCTTAAGGTCAGCTCAGCTTTTATTATGATGTTGTGTATAGACCTATATAAATTCACATCATAAACATTCATACCACTCATAAACACGCCAACAGATGGGAAGAAGTATAGTGCCTCTTCATCCGTTTTACAAGATGAGAATATCTGGACTTTTTATTGTTTTGTTTTTGTGTTTGTTTCAAAATCCTCTGAAATTCTTATTGTTTTATATTTTGTGCACTTTTGTGTCTGCAGCCTGGTGGTGATGCATGTTTCAGACGATCCAACTGAGCTTGAAATGGTTTATTTACCATTTAACTCGCTTCATCTAAATAATCATGCACTTTGGTAGAATTTGACCAAGTTAATATCTAATAACGATGCTAATCTTTGGAAATAAGGGCAGCCAATGGTTAGTAATCGATGGCCACTTTTCTTTTTTCCTCCATCTGTGAAAATAACAGCTTAATTTTAACAAATTATCAACAACATTTGCTTTACCAAATCTCCCTGGAAGAAGAGATATTGTATCTCAATGGGACCTTCCTGGCTAAATAAAGGATAAATCAAATAAAAAATGTAAATTTTACATTACAACTTAGCATCTGCCTCTCCAATCTTAATTTCCCGGGCAGCTCTCTAGTGCAGTTGTACATTTTAAATAAGAATAAGATATAAGTTATAGAAACATGAAATGTGTACTGTAAATCAGATGAAAGTGGATAAAGTTTTACAGTATTGGCCCAATCCTTTGATAGTCAGCTGAAATACTTCACTTTTGACGTACAAATGACCACTTAAAGTAGATAGAAGTATAATGACTGAGCTTAGATTGATGTTGTTTTGTACATTAAGAACATTTTGTTGATAAAACACAGTTTTTCTCTCATTGTGTTTTGACTATAGCAGTGTATTATATTATACAAAGACACAGCACCTCTGTTATCTTGTGTTCTGCTTATGTGAATGAAGTTTATTGCCATTTCTGTGTCTTAAAACAATCACCTCCTGTGCCTCTGTATCAGTCTAATTAAAAAAACTATTCAAAACTGGCTAAAGTTGACTAGATTCTGCAGATTTGCTTAAATTATAAGTTAAAAAGTCTGTTTTTCGAATTTGGGGTTAAGCTTCTGTGGAATTCTTCTTGAAACAATCACCTCCTGTAGATTTGAATCAGTCTAAATTGATGTATCCCCAAATCTTCCTCTTGCAAAGACAAACACTGGAGTTCTCTATTTCCTTCCGCAGGAGCTTTTATAGCTCGAGATGTTCATTCTGAGCCACTGCCTCATTGCACAGCTATTGCAGCAGAGCCAAAGTCCATCCCGGCGGCATGACCGTGTCTCTCAAAACAGTGCCGGCTCTATGGGCATTTTTGCGGGCTAAAGTCATGTCATCTGAGACATTTAATTGGACTCGGGCCGCCGCAGGGGGACAGCGGAGCGGCATTCCTCCACCGCTTTATCGCCCTGTTGTGTTGCTCTCCGCCGCGTGGCTGCAGCAAGACCGTGCGCAATCACGCGTCCGTGCGCAGGCGACGCTGAGCTGCTCGGGGTTTCCTCTGACTGACACAAAGGCAGCGGACGCCTCACGTACGCGGCGGAAAACTGTAGGGAATAAACCAGTATCAAGTGGAGTGGAGACCAGCGTTCGGAGAGAGACGTGTGCCATCTTTGCTGGATTTGCGCGCAGGGGCGCATCAGCAGAGAGACGAACTGCGCGCTTTCTCTGGAGAGACCTCAGCTGTGGTTCGACTAGGGACGAACTTGAGGACAACACTGCTGATTTAAAACTTAATACCCACTAAATTTCCTGGTTCGGGTCCGTAGCTGCTTCAGGTAACAGGTAACATGACCCAAATAGGCATTTTTCACCCTTGAGCACAATAGAAATTGTCCATAATGCACTACCTTTTATCATAATGTGAATTATGTGCTTATTATATCAACAATATTGTACTTTTACATCTACTAATACGGCATCATATTTTATAACAGCACTAATAAACCAGTATATCATCAAAAAGGGTCTTATTTGCTTGTGTGGAAGGTCATTGAGGTCTGCTGTGTGAGACAGGGGGTTTATCAGGGTTAAAGTAGCCAAATGCTCTGATATAAAAAGCTCGTACCTCTACTGGAAACTGGAAGAGGGGACAAAATCCAGACCTCGAGCCGGTCTGTCAGAGCTCCCTAATTATTTAATCCCACCGCAGTAATTCCAAGAGCATGATGAAAGTGTTGTTCTGTGTGTGGGTGGCCTTCATAACTGACTGGACACCTCATGCACATCAAACTAAGGTTGTAACTATTTTTATTTACAGATCTACTGTTGATTTTCTTGTCGTTAAAGCTGCGGTAGAAAGGATTGGTTGATTGTTTAGTTTTCACCTGTAAGGAGCATTTTTGGGATGTGTCTCTCTGTCCTGAGCTTCTGTCAACACTTATTTCATACAATAAGGCAACCTCTCCATCTTTGGAAGGATTATGTTAACACATTAATTAGCCAACTCTCTCAGAATTTTCTTTTTTTTAGGTTTCTTTGCAGCATAGGGAGTTGTTGCCTGCTCTGGAATAGCAATCAATCCACTAAAGGAACATTTATGCAGAGTTGATTTAGTAGAGCAGTTAATAGGAGCATTAACTCTCTCTCTGAACTGCAGTGTGATTGGTCAAAGTCTTATGTGAAGGAACAGAATTAGCCGGAAGAGGTGTAGAAGTGTTATAAACACTATAAATCCTGCCTACCGTACCTGTAAAGGTGCAGTATGTAACATTTAGGAGGGTTTGTTTGCCGATATTAAAGGTGCCATACGTAAGAATGTGGCCCAAAACGGTTACTACATTCAAATTCAAAATACCAAAGTTTTTTAGGTTTGGTTTTCTGACCTAACTGGCAACCCGTGGTTGCTCGGCAGCTGAGACTCTACTGACTGCAATGATTGGTAGACGGCGGTAGGTGGCGCCACATGCCAAAACATGATTTCAAAACATAAACGTGATTTGCAAGTCTGCAAAATATATTTTTTTATTGCAAATATTTTGTCTGTACTGTTGTTGTTGTTGGTGAGTTCAGTTTGTTATATGAACATTATTCCTGATACTCTGTGACATATTAGGAGGATTTTATGGCCAGTTGCTTTAGATTTATTACATAATGCACCTTTAAATAAGGTATGTATATTAGTGTTTCTATATGCAAGTTTATTTTCAATATCCTTAGAATGAGCCGCCATGTTTCTACAGTCTGAATGACTAACTTAAAAGCATCTGTATCCATGGAAACCTGAGCTAATAACAACATGATGTGTGTGCAGACAACAAAGGGTGAGTATTGGAGTCTTATTCTTGCAATCTGCAGTCTCACCATTAGATGTCACTAAATCTTCCGCACGAGACCTTTTAAATAAGCATTATTATTATTTGATGTTAATAATAAAAATTATACAATTCCCTAAGGTGGCATTTCCTGACGTAAAAATACCCAGTCTATGACAAATCTCATGAATGTACCATAGATGTGACTTTGTTTACGTCGCCGTGTTGGCAGGAAAAGCTTCATTTCAGTCATTCGTGATAAACTTTCCCTCATCCTAACCTGGAGAAAGCTCAGAAATTGCAATAAAAGCAAGTCAAAAAATAAGCAACATATGAAAGCACGTATTCGATTTTGTACCTGATTGGAGTGGAGGCCGTCGCCTGTAGATTCCCATCGCTCCGTCTTCTACGCTCACTTTGAGCGTGTTTTACAGCAGTGAACCAACTCGACTGTCTCTCTGGATTTTAAGAGGGAACCAATAAATGTTCACCCGTTTGATTTACCCCCTGACTGACGTTTGGCTGACATATTGCCAGCTATATACGTTGCCTGCATCTATGGATTTGAACGTCGCTGGCTTCCTGCCAAAATGGCGTTATTTAGCCTGTGACTGTTGCATGGCTCGAGTATTCTATACATACATTTTAAAGAATATGTATTTCAATGACATCATGGATGATCGATGTACTAACAGCTCTGTTTTTGTTTCTTGTGGCTAGGGATAAATGATCACCTCAACCAGACGAGTGTCTCCTGATAAATCTGAAGTTAGAATCGCCTTCAGCCTCAATGACACATCAGGTAAACACACTGAAATATACAACAACTTCATCTTTAGTTGTATCTGATGGTTACGTTCACATGTGCTGAAGCCCGGAGCTGCACTTCCACTATGTGTGGAACACATTCTTGCATTCTTCCCAGCAAAACAGACCCGGCAATCCGCCCGTGGCGAAACACCCTCCCCCTTTCCCCCCGCCCCCCTCGCACCCTATCACTTTAACTGTGTCGTGCTCCGCGCTGAGACAGGTGTAACTCTATTTCTGTTGGACCTCATCATATTAAAAACAAAACCACACACACACACTCACTCGTGTGTGCAGCTGTGCACTTCCAGAACGCACATGTATGCAGCCCACACAAAGCACATTGTTGCCCGGAATGGGATTATTCTATTATTCAATCTTCGGGCCTAAATTTACACACTCGGCCACGCTCACGTACGCTCACCTGACACTTTATTAGACACACCTGTTCCACTGACTGCATTTAGCGATGCAGACATGGTCGAAACGAGCTGCTGAAGTTCTAATCGAGCATCAGAATCGGGAATAAAAGTGACTTTGACGATTTCAGAAACTGCTGGTCTTCTGGGATACTCGTGTATATTCGCACAGGGCGTGAACAAAGAAAGAGAAAATATCCACCGAGCATCATCGCTCCTCTGGGTGATAAATTAGTTGTCGGTGCCAGAGGTCAGGGGAGAAAGTCAAGACAGGTTTGAAATGATAGAAAGGCAACAGCAACTGAAATAACCACTCATTAAATCAACACAGTCTATAAAAATGGACGCAGTGTTAGGTCTACAAAACACAAAATTTGACTGTTTTTGAAACGAGGAATCCACAAATGTCACCTGCAACCAGAATCCAACTGGATGATACCAAATGAAAATCACACTCACTCAAAATCACGCCTATTTTTCTTTAAATCAGAACATAATTTACAAAATGACCATCATGTTCCACTGAAGGCATCCTGTTACTATAGATTGAGAACATTATTCTCATTCTAGTGGAGTCGCCCTCTGGTGGCTAAATTCTACTTCCTACTTCACTTTTCAAGCATCCATTTTTTAAAAATATACGGTCTATACCAGGGGTGTCAAACATACGGCCCGGGGGCCATAGTTGGTCTGCCAGAGGGTCCAATGCGGCTCACAGGATGAATTTGTGAAAATGTCAACGTCAAATACAATATTTTTCACTTCCAGATACCTGTGACTAAATGTTTGTGCCTTTATAGATCATGTGTACATGGTCAATTTAGGCATAATATTGTTGAAATTGCACATATTTCTCAAGAAATTTCATGTTTTGTGAAAAAGATCCTTCACAAAATTCTTCATGAAGTTCTTGTTGTTCATAAGTTATTATGCTATTATTTTACTGGTCCGGCCCACTTGAGATCAAATTGTGCTGTATGTGGCCCCTCAACAAAAATGAGTTTGACACCCCTGGTCTATACACTCTTAGAAATAAAAGTGCTAAGTAGTAGAAAGGTTCTTCGGCTTGTCCTCATAGGAGAACCCTTTTTGGCTCCATAAAGGTTGGAGGGTTCCAGGTAGAACCCTTTTAAAACCCTTTATTCAGGAAAGGGCTCTCTGGATCAAAATGGTTCTTACTGGAACCATTAGTGTTACCAAGAACCCTTGAAGCAGATGGTTCCAGGTAGAACCTCAGCCCTTGTAGAAGGACTCTTTTGGAACCCTTATTTCTAAGAGTGTAGTTTGGACCAGAAGACAGGTGTGCCAGAGCAGCAGAAGACCACACCTGCTGCTTCACTTGGTGTCCCGTGTACCTAATAAAGTGGCCGGCGAGTGGTATAATGTGCGGTGCTCGTTGCTGTCTGTCTGTCAGGATGTTTTACTGCAGTGAGGCCAGGCCTTGGGACAGCAGCTGCAGCGATGCAATGGCAGAGTCAGGTTTCCCCCCCCCCCCAAACTCCTCTAATACTAACAGTGTCCTGCAGCCTGATTCACTGTTCAGCTTTTAGAAACACTGTCCTATATTTATAAGCAGTTAACACTTACAGTCCTGCTCCACCCAGGATGTGAGTTGAAGGACTGCGGTTGAAAGAGCACCCTCAAATCTCCATACACTCAAAGTTCTGCTTTGCATTTGCACATGCTCCGTCTTTTTTAGTAAGTTAAATCTTGCTGCCTCGTTTATAATCTCAAAAAACTTTATTTAAATATGTTAATGCTTAAGAACAATGAAGTTATTGTACCTATATTCACATTACATATCTATTTATTTTCAGATTGTGCTTTATTTATTGAAATTCTATGCATTCATCTATGAATGGTCAAAATGACATGAATCATTAACTTCAGTGCCATGTTGATGTTTTGCAACCTGACAGTGTCCAATGAAACCAGGCTCCTATTGGACAATAACAGCTGTCAATCACGCTGCTGTCCACTCATGTGGGCTTTACTTTATCGTCTAGCTTCCTCAGAATTGGAACATTATTTCCAGAAATTGATATGAGACAAAAAAAACTAGAGATTAGGCCTGAACACTTTTGAATAAATATTTAATTGCGATTATTATTATCAGAGCGAATGGTCATTTTCACGTTGTTATTCTCATTTTCATTCTAAAAACATATTTAAAGTGATTATCGTGTGATGTTAGTGCAGATCTGAAGATGTTCTCTTCAATCTGTAGAATAATATGTGTACAGATCAAGACAATAATGAATCCAAAATGATATTTTGACACAAATTGCAGTAGGTTATATTGCGATTTTGATAATATTTTGATGAATTGTTCAGCCAGACGAAAGATTGAGACCTTTAACTCCTGAGGAAATCGTTTTACAATGTAAATCAAGTCTAACTGCCTTCTTTTTGCAACCAGTGGTGTTGCCCCCTAGTGGCCATTCATAATATTGTGACTTCCTGATTGACTTCAACGAGAAAACCAGACCACTCAGTGCTTTTTTAAAAATATATATAGTGTATGGTTCAGACACATTAGGTGACCCGACCGTCTAAAATCTAACCCTGTATCTGGATCCGTCCCAGACGATCATGTTGTTGACTCGTTCAACTCGTGTTCTGAGTTGGTTGACTGAGACCTGATGCACCATCTGGGATCATCAACTAGGCCCTTCATGACTTAGTGCCAGACATAGTTCTAACCCCACACTGTGTGAGTGTCAATCCCGAGCTTGAGAACTGTATTTATTCCTCGTCATAATTGGCCCCATGGCTGCATGCTGGCCCACTAATACTCCTGCATTTAGAAAGTTGCATCATCCCCTGGATTCTCCACATGTGTTCCACCTCCAGGGGGGACATTACTGGCGGAGGCAGAGGCTGGTGCAGACAACCCGTCTGTTTCTGTCTGTCTGGCTGTCAGTGTGTCTGGGCCGTCCATACGTCTGGTCTGCTCTGTCCTTTCTCTGTTTGTCTGTCTGCTCACCGGCCCTCTGGATTCTTCCCCAGCATGTATTCAGTGTAACGGCTTATCAATGCTGTTCAGCTAAAGGCCACGGCTCGTTTATTAGTGCGCCGCTGTGTTGCTATGTTGTTGTGTCATATAATTGGCCCATATAATGTTTCATTTTGGGAGATTTTATGAGACGCGTGGACATTTATAGGCAATGCCTGAAGATTAAGTGACTTGGCTGCACACCGAGGGCATAAAGCCAAGAATAAAAACGTATATAGTTAAATGAAGACGTGCCATTATGTTGACTTGCCAATTGAAGTTTGAAGAGAACTCTATAAAAAAAGGATTAATTAAAGCAACTTTTTTTTACCTTAAAATAACAGCCTTTAATCATTAGGTGGTGGTGATGGGTCACTAACAGTCCACACCAAATTCTCACTTGCTGCGGCGATAGATATAAAATGCTGCTTTAAATAAACACCTTGCATCGTTGTTCAACAGTAAAAGTTAAAATATAATTTTAATTTAATACAGTATTTGAATCTCTGCAAGCTGACAATCCAATAGTACTTCAATTCATGGAGATTATGACGTCAATTAAAGGAGAATTCACAAAGTAGGGGTTGAAAGTGGAGTAAATAAATATTAACCCCCAAAATGAAAAATGTATGATTACATCACTTTTTGAAAGGAATCGTCCTATGTACCAAATACTTTCACCTGTATTCTAACTTGTATTTGTAGTATTTTACAGTTTTCTAAGTCTGTATATTGACAGAAAAAAGCTTAATGTGTAAATAAATGACTCTTGTCTTTTATCACTAGATGTAAAAGATGTGGAGGACCTCGCTCAGACTTTCCCGGACCTCGAACAGCGATTACAGGTATGCAGTTTGTATCGTACTATACTCGTGTTATATGGAATACAATGGAGGGGAGAACATCAAAACATCATTGTTATTAGTTAACAAATATTTCATGACTGGCTCTGATGGTGTGGTTAGATTTTCTTATAATACAGTGGATTATTAATAACAGAAAGGTAGATTTTGATCATTTTTTTTGTAGATAATTCATTCAATTAGTTTGTTTTGATTAGTTTTTACAGCGAGTTTGCTAGTTTTTATTAGTCTATTTTTTGCAAATGCTTTGTTTTAGTGTTTGTTGTTTGCATTATTTGCCAGGTGCAAGATTCAGAAAGGTCATAATAAGTATTGTGTGTCATAAAAACCCCAGCAAAAGGTGCAATTTCAAAAGTTTATCAGGACAGACATTGCATATTGTGAAAGGTAAAAAAAAATTATAGCCAACAGATTAAACATAACATATGTGTCAAGAGGGTTTTAATGATTATTATGTATGTTGCGACACATCTATAAGTATATAAACACTCCAAAAATCCAATTGAATCTGTGAAATTTGGAACTTTTGCTACTACTTTATATGCAACAATGCATAAGAAAAATGAAAAAAATGTATATTGTAAAGCCTGAATATGTGACCTATAACCACACACCCCCAGGATGTCCATATAAGGAGTTGTGCGTTATTCCCACGGCAATTTACTGAGGGTCTGTGCCGCGTAAAGGGTTAACTTTCAAAAACGTTCAAAATTGCCGGCAGCGCAAAAAATAAATCCACTTCATATGAACCCAAAAAGGATTATGTATTAAACACATTTAGAAAGATGAAAACTATGCACATTTTCAACTACAATTTTAGTTCCTGTTGTTTTATTTTTTTTAACAAAACTCTAGTTTTTATTTTTATTTCAGTGTTTTGTTTTGTTTTTAATTGTAGTTTTTGTTAACTTTAATAACCTTGAGAAACACACACTCATTTTATTCAGAGCTGAGTTGCTAAATAAGGAGAAGCCTGAGGTTAGTTCATCCGAACTGTAAATCAATGGTTGTGTGTGTGTATGTGTGTGTGTATGTGTGTGTGTGCGTGCTATTAGTGTATAAGTGTTGTCATTGAATTATCCTTCAGCGAGTGCCAGTGCCAGGGTCACACACAGTGTGACAGAGTATCAGATGAGGACAGTAGTAGAGCAGTGAATGTTCGCTGCCTGCCATAAACTGTGCACAACTGTGGCTTCTGCTTTTTTTTTATTGTGTAACACGTGACCTTAGAGTACAATAACAATATGGTAACGATATAGTAATCATCATTACAATTTCTTCGTCTTGTTTATCATGGGGCGCAATCACTATTGCACCTTGTACTCGATAACATTTGATTTACAAATCTATCATAGGCCTGTTGCCCTCATATTTGTCCTTCTCCATCTTACCTACTCAGGTCAGTCTTAGCTTGTGTTGCCAGGACTTCTACTGTCTGCTCTAGAAGAACCCAAAGGTTTGGGTTCAATCAAAATGGGTAAATGACGCATCTCTGTGCCGTCTCTGTTCCAGCCGGTTCCTCCCTGTGTGTCTCTGAGGGAGAGTGTTCAGGTGTACAAGGAGCACTGCAGGATGGCCAGAGAGTTCCATCAGGTCAAACACGACATCTCTGTGCTCGAGGAACACAAGTAAGATACACACACACACACACACACACACACACACACACACACACACACACACACACATTCTTGTACTTGCAGCATACTGAGGACCGGGTAAAAGAGCTGACAAAGTGAGGACCAGCATTTCCACTTTATAAATCAACACAATTACAAATATCTACTTCATGAATGACATCTACTAAAATTTGACCCAAAATGTTTGGTCCAAATTTTAAAAAAGAATTTGACCCAAAAGTTGACAAAAACGTCATACTATACTGTCATCCAAAATTTGAAAAAAAATTTGACCCAACATTTTTGATCCAAAATTTGAAAAAAAAATTGATGCAACATTTTTGGTCCAAAATTAAAAAAAAAATTTGACCCAAAATGTTTGGTCCAAAATTTGAAAAAAAAAATTGACGCAAAAATTTTGGTCCAAAATTTGAAAAACCAAATTTGACCCAAAATGTTTGGTCCAAAATTTTTAAAAAGAATTTGACCCAAAAGTTGACAAAAACGTCATACTATACTGTCATCCAAAATTTGAAAAAAAATTTGACCCAAAATTTTTGATCCAAAATTTGAAAAGAAAATTGATGCAAAATGTTTGGTCCAAAATTAAAAAAAAAAAATTGGACCCAAAATGTTTGGTCCAAAATTTGAAAAAAAAATTGACGCAAACATTTTGGTCCAAAATTTGAAAAAAAAAATTGGACCCAAAATGTTTGGTCCAAAATTTTTAAAAAGAATTTGACCCAAAAGTTGACAAAAACGTCATACTATACTGTCATCCAAAATTTGAAAAAAAATTTGACCCAAAATTTTTGATCCAAAATTTGAAGTCAACTGGTCAACGGTGGACTCCTCTGGCAACTACGGTGGCCTTCCAGGACCACAACTCTTTCCACTCTTCCTCCTTCTTCTTTTTTATGGTTTATTCCCTTCCTTTATGAGACCTTGTTCATCAAAACATGACACAAATGTCTGTTTGAAACATCCTAATGGCCTTTGCCTGAAGTTAATAAAAAATTGGAGCCAAAATGTTTGGTCAAAAATTTCAAAAGAAAATTGACGCAAAATTTTTGGTCCAAAATGTGAAAAAAAAAATTGGACCCAAAATGTTTGGTCCAAAATTTGAAAAAAAAATTGACGCAAAATGTTTGGTCCAAAATTTTTAAAAAGAATTTGACCCAAAAGTTGACAAAAACGTCATACTATACTGTCATCCAAAATTTGGAAAAAAATTTGACCCAACATTTTTGGTCCAAAATTTGAAAAAAATGGATGCAAAATTTTTGGTCCAAAATTAAAAAAAAAAAAATTCGACCCAAAATGTTTGGTCCAAAATTTAAAAAAAAAATTTGACGCAACATTTTTGGTCCAAAATTTGAAAAAAAAAATTGGAGCCAAAATGTTTGGTCAAAAATTTTAAAAGAAAATTGACGCAAAATTTTTGGTCCAAAATGTGAAAAAAAAAATTGGACCCAAAATGTTTGGTCCAAAATTTGAAAAAAAAATTGACGCAAAATGTTTGGTCCAAAATTTGACAAAAAAAGTCATACTATACTATGTCGTCCAAAATTTATTTATTTATTTTTTTTTTTTGACAAACACACACACACATTCTTGTACTTGCTGCATACTGAGGACCGGGTAAAAGAGCTGACAAAGTGAGGACCAGCATTTCCACTTTATAAATCAACACAATTACAAATATCTACTTCATGAATGACATCTACTAAAATTTGACCCAAAATGTTTGGTCCAAAATTTTTAAAAAGAATTTGACCCAAAAGTTGACAAAAACGTCATACTATACTGTCATCCAAAATTTGAAAAAAAATTTGACCCAACATTTTTGATCCAAAATTTGAAAAAAAAATTGATGCAAAATTTTTGGTCCAAAATTAAAAAAAAAAAATTGGACCCAAAATGTTTGGTCCAAAATTTGAAAAAAAATTTGACGCAAAAATTTTGGTCCAAAGTTTGAAAAAAAAATTTTGACCCAAAATGTTTGGTCCAAAATTTTTAAAAAGAATTTGACCCAACATTTTTGGCCCAAAATTTGAAAAAAAATTGATGCAAAATGTTTGGTCCAAAATTAAAAAAAAAAAAAATTCGACCCAAAATGTTTGGTCCAAAATTTGAAAAAAAATTTGACGCAACATTTTTTGGTCCAAAATTTGAAAAAAAAAATTGGACCCAAAATGTTTGGTCCAAAATGTGAAAAAAAAAATTGGACCCAAAATGTTTGGTCAAAAATTTGAAAAGAAAATTGACGCAAAATTTTTGGTCCAAAATGTGAAAAAAAAAATTGGACCCAAAATGTTTGGTCCAAAATTTGAAAAAAAAATTGACGCAAAATGTTTGGTCCAAAATTTGACAAAAAAAGTCATACTATACTATGTCGTCCAAAATTTATTTTTTTTTTATTTTTTTTGACAAACAGAGTATAGCATGTTATAGCAACCTTAGGAAGTGATTTCAATGAAAACAAAGTGAGGACCGACCAAAATATCCTCACTCCGTAAAAATGTCCTCACTTTGTTGGTTAAAAACCCTCACTGGTACTCAGTATGCCGCAAGTACAAGAACACACACACACACACACAATGTGTGCTCACAATAACCCGTTTGTTGCAAAGTAAAGAGTTTGTATCTGCATCACTGTTTACACCTGTATGATAGATAGATAGATAGATAGATAGATAGATAGATAGATAGATAGATAGATAGATAGATAGATAGATAGATAGATAGATAGATAGATAGATAGATAGATAGATAGATAGATAGATAGAAAGAAAGAAATTAGGGTCAATGTGACTGTCTTTAACTTATTTGTTTAGATATTTGACTAAAATCCACTTCATTAAAGGAAACTAAATTAGATTTTTCTTGTTTTAAAAATTTAAAAAAATCAGATTCACACAACTTTATTTGTCCCAAAGGACAATTAATTTGTCCCCCGAACCAGACACACCGACACACTAAGATATCAAAGTACGAGACTGTACCTAAAAAAGTACAAATGCTTTGTCGCTCCAGTTGTACCCTATCAGGGTACAAGCACTGTACCTACATAAATTAGTACATTTTTGTACCTGCTTGTTTGTACCTCTAAAGAAACATTTCTGCACCAAAAATATATATATATAATATATATATATATATATAAAATATATTATATTTTCCACATAAAACACACAAAAAAATAATATTTTGAACTCATATTTTTCGTTGGTGTCAGATTATTTGTAACATAATGGTGATGGCCACTGGTTGGAAGGGCCCCCTGGGAATCTTTGCTTAGGGCCCCTACAGACTCTAGAATCGCCTCTGATTGGTACACACTGAGAAAGTTATCGTGCTTGTACCCTGATAGGGTACGACTGGAGCGACAAAGCATTTGTACCGTTTTAGGTATGTTGGAGCAGGGCAACATCTCTAACATGCAGGGCAGTGTTCCCTGAGGACCAGGGTTGGGAAACACTGCTTTAAATGACGATCTTTAGGGCTTCAATTCCAGATAGAGTCACCTTTGCTTCAGAGTTTAGTGGAGAGCATTTGGATTTAACAGTGCACCAGATGGCGCTTGTTAGTAGTCTCTAACTGCTTAAAATCTTAAAAACTGCTATATACCATCTCTTACACAGCTGGTATTGCGGTGTGCAATTTTAATTTCCCGTAGTTTTTTTGTTTTTAATTTTATTGTGCAATTAAGTAACTGTAGGGCAAGTGAGGACAACTGTAAAGACGGGGGAAAAGTAAACATCAAAATAGTAAAGAAAGACACTGTGATGGATTAGCGACCTGTACTCGATGTACCCCGCCTTTCACCCTGCTGCATGTCAGCTGGGATTGGTCCCAGTCGCCCCGTGACCCCCATGTGGAGGATAAAGCGTTAGACAAAGGATGGAAAACAAGACGAGTTTAAAATAGACCCAGGTTTCCACTGGTGTGTAGTGGCAGTGTGTAGAAGACGGAAGAGAACGAGAGAAGAGGAAGAAACAACCAAAGAAACACAAACTTAATCATTGAACACATAATTGATATAATGCATCCCCGAGCCCTTAGGTCCCAAAACCAGGTCTAAAAGCCCTGAAAAAGTTGTGGGCCGCAAACAAAATGTCCCTATAAAGATAGGGTTGTACATTTTTTTGGACCTCACAAACATAAAAACACAAATAAACACACACAGGATTGTGCAGTTATTATTCATGGGACACTGCTTCGACATGTCTAACCCCAAACCCTAATCCACAATTCAAATCTCAGCCTAAGAAATTATGTTCTGCCTCATTAGAACCAGTTTTTTCCCTACTGGTCCTGACAAGGTCTGTGTTTATACCAGAAAAGTTTATGAAGACAGTTTATAACACATGTACACACATGTTTGTTGATGCACAAGTGGCTTTAAAGTCAGAATTCTGACTTTAATCTCAGAATTCATGCTGTTTTATTCATTTTGTTTTACTTTCTTTCAAATAAATCTTTTTACATGTGGCCCCTAATCCTCTAATTTTCACTATGATGTTGTTGCCTCAGGAATAAAAAAAAAACAACAGCACTGTTGTTGAAAGAGTGACACCTGCTGTTCGCTTTCATGAACGCACTGAATGTTTCATGCACCCGAGTCTGGGGTGTGTAACACTCTGTGTCCCCTGTGTCCTCAGCAGCTGTGGGTAGACTTAGCAGTGGGATTTTCAAGGTCTTTCGCTGTTACCCTACCGCCTTACACACACACACACACACACACACACACACACGCACACACACACACACACACACACACACACACACGTGCCCTACACCGCTTGGCAGCTCTTAAATAGAGAAGAGCAGGCAGACAGATGGGATGACTGGAGTGCAGCCTTGGGTTTAGATAAGAACATGATGAGTCAGAAGAAAGTCTTCACTCATGGACACATACACATTAAAAAGCCAGATGCACACACACACGTACAGAAACTCAGTGAGACACACTGTGTGGTATAGTCATGACAATAACTTTATTTCTATAACGAGGTTAAAAAGTGATATACATATATATATATATATATATATACATATATATATATATATATATATATATATATATATATAGAATAGAATAATTAAAGTGCTGAATATGAGGCAATAGTACATATAAGTGATGCAATAAGTGAGACTGTCACATCATTTCCAAAGAAGGGGCAATATTATTATTATCTCACTTCTTTTTTTTACTGGTTGGTGATTGTTGGTGATTCAGCAAACAGCAGTAAACACGCGTGACGCAATCGCAGTTTTACTTCCTCCACCGTTCGACAGAGGCACAACACGAACAGAAGTGAGTTTAAAATGTGAAGAATTGACTAAATTCATTTGGTTTTTGTTTGGTATCAAATCGGCTGATGACGCAGGTCGCAAAATAACCCCAGTTGTGCAAAAAATGTGCCAAAGTTGCCCGTGTTACCAAAAAAATAACAATATTTAGTGTTTATATTAGCCTTAAATATGATATTAAAATGATATTCATGATGCACAAGGAATATAATTAACATTTTTGCTTAAATATAGTTTTATATGGTCTTAGATGGTGTGTGAGAATCAGAAACACTTTTTATTGATTTCAAAATAAAAGTCTTCTTATCCTAAAAACACACAAACCACATTTCGTTTTGTTTTTTTTTGCTTCTAAATAAACTCTGGCACTGTTCACTCTAAATCATGACTGTGTTTCCTGTTGGAAACTATTATAAACGTTATGTAACCCTTCAACTGTAGAATCAAACTGTAAGATCATATATTACTATAAGCCTAGACTAATCTTTCATGTTTATTTATTTGTTTATATCGGCTGATATATACATTTTTTCACTATTAATCATCTACCATTTGCACTAAGTTATACATAAGTAGTTGTAAACCCTCATCATTCAGTGATCATGATTGGCAGATTATGTTTTTATGAGTGTGGTGGTCTGTAAATCATCTTATGAAGCAATAAAACTTTGGGTTTTTTTTCTCAAGGAAACCATTAAATATTTAACTTTTCCTTAAACCCTGCTGCTCATAATGATGATGAGCACTGACTGCAGCTTTATTGAGATTTAAACTCAGATGGAGAATATCTCCTCACTGATGACACAAGATCAAAGTGCGCTGAGTTTTACGAACTGTTTTTACTGTCCCACTTACTCGTTGCCGAGTTACAAGTTTTGTTTTTTTGTGGTTGACTTTTCCCAGCTCTGCTGGTCCTGTGAGGTTACGCTGTTTCCATAATTCTTTATGTCTCCGCGGCTTCCTCCCCGCAGTCTCGAAACGAGTCATCTGGAGACCGTAATTTCCTCATAGTAATGAATGTGTGTGATAATCTGCTAATCTGCCTTCTCTTTGAACTGGTGGCCAGTTATTGGTGGCCTTCAGCCATGTAAACTGTCTTCTTGGACTTTTTCCAGCTTAAAATAATTAAAGGAAGAGGGAGGGGGGAGCAGATAATGTAAGAAAATAAACAAACGACGAGGCATTACAGAAATACTACTCTGTTTTATGATGTTTTTATTGAACTGAAGAATTTATTCTTATTTATCTTTTATTAGGATCCACACGAGCTGATGCAGAACAAAATAACAAAAAGTTGCCAGATTTTTACAAACTCTAAATCTATTTTGTTGATTTTAGCAAAGCAATAAGATATTAAATGTTAAAACTCCTCCACACTTTAAGCCATCGATATTTTCGCGCATCTCCAATGCAAGCTCTTCTATTCTCCTCTGGTCTAAATGTCTTTTTTAGGTTTGGTAACGTTCAGCATTTCCAATGCTGCTGGGTTAGGGTCACCACCTGACAAAATTAAAATAGCGAATTTTTTCGTACCACGGCACCGGAGTCCAGGCACCGTTTACCAGTTAGCGCCATTAGCTGTATTAGCTCCTTTAGCGTCGTTAGCGCGCCGACATTCGAAACTGGAGCGGTCAGTATATTTAACGAAAAGAGCAGCGCCACAAATAACCAGCGTACCTGTGTACTGCCTCTGTTTTTAAAGTTTAGAGTTTCTTTAGAGCAGGGGTCACCAACGTGGTGCCCGCGGGCACCTGGTAGCCCGCGGGCAGCCAATACGGTGCCCGCGGGCTCACTTCACTTCACCTCACTTGCATGTATCCGTATGATCTGTCAGTAAAATATCTTTGATATTGTTTATAAAAACTGGTTATCGTTAGGAGTAAGCACTGGAAGGAATGTGTATGCAGTTGAATGCATAATATTAATCATTTAAATGGTAAACAAACAAAAAAATATTATATGGTAGCCCTCCATATTATTTTTTACCCTTAAGGTAGCTCTCTGACTCAAAAAGGTTGGTGACCCCTGCTTTAGAGGCTCATCTTAACAATCGGGAGTCACGTTAACATGACGTCATGCGCGTCTTTTTCAGCCAAAATATTTGCATTAAAAAAAATATTTTGCAGACTGCAAATCATGTTTGTGTTTTGAAATCATGTTTTGGCATGTGGCGCCACCTACCGCCGTCTACCAATCATTGCAGTCATTTGTCATTTTTCACATGCCAGTTAGGTGAAAAAACGAAACTTAAAAGACCTCTGTATTTTGAATTTGAATGTAGTAACCGTTTTTTGGCCACATTCTTACATATGACACCTTTAATAATTGAACACATAATTGATATAATGCATTCCCTAGCCCTTAAGTCCTAAAACCAGGTCTAAAAGCCCTTTAAAGTTGTGGGGCGCAGACAAAATGTCCCCATAAAGATGGTTGTACATTTTTTGGTCCTCACAAACATATAAACACAAGTACACAAACACACAGGATTGTGCAGTTATTCTTCATGGGGACACTGCTTCGACATGCCTAACCCCAAACCCTAATCCGCAAATCAAATCTAAGCCTCAGAAATTATGTTCTGCCTCATTAGAACCAGTTTTTTTCACTACTGGTCCTGACAAGGTCTGTGTTTATACCAGAAAAGGTCCTGAAGACAGTGTATAACCCCATTAGCCACGTAAATTTCAAAATGTCGCCATTTCCAACTAACCTTTTTAATCAGAATTCAATTTCCTGGCCCGATTTCAGTGATTTTGGTGTCAAATGAGAGGTAATATGTACAAAATATGCACAAACACAACATTATTTTGCAAAAGAATGACCCAAGAGGTACGTTCAGTCAAATGTTGGTGCTTCTTTCCACTTCAACAATAATACAACAATGGAGCCATTAGCTGTTTTTTCACTGGCTTCATTGTGTTTCAGCATTTTCACTGAGTGACTTCCATGTCAGTACAAAACTATGTGGTGTAGATTGTGTCCTTTATAGAGTAATGCTGCGTTCCAGAGCCCATCCAAACTAGTTGGACGTGGGACTTATCCTACCTCCAACGAGAAAAAGTGCACTGGAATGCCTGTCGAAACACACTTACTTTTACACTACGGTAAAAGTATACTCATGACGTTTTATATGTATGGCTTTTACATAAACGGCTTGCTTGTGTATGTAAGTAGACTGAATTGCTGACAGTCAAAACGCCTCTTCAAACATAAATCTAAAGCGCCGCGATCGTCCATGTTTTCTAATATTCGACTTCAATTGCTGGAACGCTTTGAAGTAGGAGCTAGTACAATTCAGGTAGGATATGTCCCACATCCCATTTGTTTGGATGGGCTCTGGAACGCAGCATAAGTGTGTCCAGACCTCTAATGGCATGTCTCTGTGTGAGAGAGTGAGAGTAGACGATGCAAACAAGTTGCTCCTAAAAAAATCTTAATGTCATTGGTCCGTGTAGGCGTAAGTTGCTGGCAGAGATGGTGGAGGACGAGAAGGTTGCCGTGGAGATCGCTCGCCTAAAGGAGGAGTTCCGGCGCCTCACGGAGGAGAATCACAACCTGGTGACGGTCCACAACGAGCGCGCTCAGGAGCTGGAGAGGCTGTGCCTGACCGGCGGCACGGGGCAGGACTCCTCGTGACCTCTGAACTCTGCAGAACCTGAGACCCCAGGCAGCTGACCAGGCCCAGAACCAGAGAAAAACACAGGCTATGTCTATGAATCAGCTAATTACACAGAAAGGTGCCGTGTTGTTTTTTTGTCCATGTCTGAGTCATTTGAACCACAGATGCCGCGTCCTCATCAGTGTGAAGTTGTTTCTACTCAGCTATGACACAAGGCCTTTGTCCCCCCCCTCCCCCCTCCAGAGTACTGTTTTGTTATGCTGCAGAACCATTCTGACCACTATTACAAAGCCTTACAGTACATATTTACGCGTCAGCTGCTGTGAATGTGACCAGTTATCTGTCTCAGGTCCTGTGGAGACTCGTTGGAGGGAGCCAGAAGTTGACAAAAATGTGGTCCAAATGTTGTATTTTGAGGAGTTTTCCCTCCTCCCCCCTCTGTCCCACCCCCATCTACTTGCCTGTCAGGTTCCTGTTGCAGTGAAAAAGGAGATGAGTGTTGACCACCATGATAGGGATCGGGGGAAGTGTGCGGCAGTGTAGCAGTGACACAGCACTGTTAAATGAGTTGTACATTTTTTTTTTTTTTGATGTAGCATGTCTCACTCACCTGTAGAAGAGGAAGTGTACAACAAGGTAAAAACTCTTACATGTTTTCCTTGTCTAATAATAAAATGTGTTTTATTTTAACACCAGCTTCAGTTCCTTTCAGTAGTTTCATTTCTCCCTAGTTCTTGTACTGCTTTTGTGTTTGTTCTGGGGCTTTATGTACACGCAGTATTGTGTCGCTTACATGGAAAAAGGAACTCGTTTTTTTTTGTTTTTCTACATGCATAGGTGGATTAGCTCATTCTGGAATTATGAAACAGTCGTCTGATTGGCTCGCCTGAGTCTGGCTTCCTTTTTTCCTCCTTCAAAACATGTGACATTAAAGTTAAGAGGATTATTCTGCTCTGCTGAGCAAACTCACTTTTAACCGACCAGTGTGGGACATTTGGGAGCTTTTATTTGCAGATATTGACTATTGACAACCCATGAATACATTTGTAAATATATTTATGTATACGTTAGACACTAAACAATGGTGTAAAATGAACAAAGTGTGCATTTTGTGAAGTGGAAACTTTAATACAAGATGCACAAGATGCCTGAAAAAGGGAAAGAGTCCTGACTCAGTTGCAATCTGCAGCCTCACCAGCAGATGTCACTATTTATTACACACCGAACCTTTAAAATTCGTACATAGACATAGTCCCGTCTCTCTCGTTCCCACACAAACACAATTAAAACCTGAACTGAGCTCTGGAAAAACAACACGAGCCTGTCGAGACACATTGACATGGACATAATAGCTTGTTATTATGACGGCTCGATTTCATTCGTCTTCCAACACCTTGTTGTCTGCAGTCAGCTGAGGACACGCAGACAAATCTAAAGCCTAAAGACAACACGACAACACACACCGTCCTGTTCAAACACCTCCCCGTTTTAATCTCACCATTGTGTTTGGGTGGAAATCTATAAAAGCTTCTTCTTCTGGTGGGGGGAAGAAGAAAAAAAGCCTTGTTACTTTACGCTGTCGGATCCAAGGGTGGATTGGTTTGGAGTGGGAAAAGTGCTTGCTCATCCTTTATCAGCAAGAGTGCATGAGTCAGCGTTTGCTCTGTTCCACCCAGGGCTGTTGCAACACACTCACACACACACACACACACACACACCCTCCCCTCTCTTTCACATACTCACACACAGGCCATATGACTGAGTCAGTTTTTAGTTTGTAACTGAGTTGAGATAAGGTTTTCTGGGAAGCTTAGTCTGGTTGGACAACATTCCACTTCAAATAAAACATGTGTGCTCAACAGCTGGGACTTTCTGAACCACTCTAAGAAACTTGGATATTTAAAGTCAGCTGTGTAAGGTAGGCATATATTTTTTTTTATATTTATTATCTAAGAGAGTTAATGGTAAACTGTATGATAAACTATCTGTGTGTTTACATACAGATATCCCTGATGGCCATGTCGGCTCCCCGCTCATCTGTGTTTACCTTTGAGTCAACGGTGCATTCCGCCCATGTGCTGTGCCGGCTGGACGAGCAGCGTCGCCGCGACATTCTGTGCGACGTGACCGTGGTGGTGGAGTGTCAAAGTTTCAGAGCCCACCGCGCTGTGCTCGCCTCCTGTAGCGAGTACTTCTCACAGAGGCTCTCCGCCCTCGCACAGCATGGGGCAGTGATCAGTCTGCCACAAGAGGTGAGGTGTCACAGAAGGATTTAAACCTGTAAAGGAGTCCAAGTTTTCCAGAGCTACCATATTGGCACTGGTTGAATGCTCATTAAAATGATTTCTAATGACATGTAAATCCTGACAAATCAATAGAGAAGATAAAATTAATTTTCCCCCATTATATTTGTGTGTTTTTAGGGTTAGAGTTAGGGTTGGGTTAGGGTTAGGAAAGTCAGAGAAACAAGGTTATTTGGTACTTTATAGAAACGTTATGTAATTTGAATAGGAAATAAGTACATTTCTCTTCTCTCACAGGTGACAGTCACTGGCTTTGAGCCTCTACTGAAGTTTGCATACACGTCCAAACTCCTCTTTGGGAAAGACAGTGTCTTAGACGTACGTAATGCAGCGTCAATCCTCGGTTTCCGAGACCTGGACGAGGCGTGTTTTGACTTCTTGCTGCCTAAGTTCTTCTCCAGCAGCAAAAGCTCTGTCGCGTGTCCCAGAATGACCTGTTGTGAGAGGAAATACAAGAGACACCTGTCAAAGGCAGAGAGCCCCACAGACTCTGACGTCGTCTTGTTGGACGAGAAAGAAGAAAAGCCGGTTGCTGACTCACCCTTTCAGCAGGAGGCGGCTCAGCTCTGCAAGAAATCGTCGGACGGCAAAAGGGGAAGTCAGAACGACAGGGGTGCACTTACACCTGGAGCTGAGGGGCTAAATGAAACTTTTGTGCAATGTCCGAAGTACCGCAAGTTCCAGCTGGCGTGTGGGAAGGATGCTTGTGTCACGGAGAGGAGTCTGAACAATCTCGCAACGGTTGTCAGGGATGACTGTAATCTATCCTGCTCGCCCAACTCCAGTCGGAATGAAACTGAAGTGCAGATTCCCTCCAGGCGGAGCAATTGCGAGGCTGATGAGCCATGGGAAACTGAAGTAAAAGAAGAGAAAACAGAGGATGGTGTGGCTGTACAGGAGGTCAAACAGGATAAGAACTATGTTGTGAAAATGGAGGAAGACGCCACTGGAGTCGACTCTTTGGACACAGCCAGTGTCGAAGCAGTCTCCTTGGGGGAAAGCGCAGTCCAGGGTGAGAGGTCGACAAGGTTAATATTGCACCATTGCCCTTTGATGGCCTTAGCTGGAGGCCCTGCTATCACCAGGTCACTGGAGCAGGAGAGGTTTGTCATGGACCTTAAAGAAGAGAAGAAACCAGTGGACTGTGGTGGACAAGGGCCAGAAGCTTGGGGAGAAAGACACAAAGAAGGACAAACAGGCATGAGCGAGGCTAAAGAAGTCAGAATCATGGAGAGAAATGTAGAGTCTGCTGGGAGCTTGAATGTCCTGGACTCTGACGCAGGAAGTTCCTCTGATACAGGAAGTGGACAACCACCGACTGCATCTTTGGAGTGGCTGAAGCTTCACGTCAACCTCAGCTCCAGCAGCAGTGGCGGCGTCGGCAGCAGTGGCGTCGACAGCAGTGGCGGTGGATGTCCCTTTCTCCAAGATTTGGACCAAAGCAAATGCTTGTGGAAGGGAGCAGGACAGTCGGAGAGCGAGGGAGCGTCTCTTTCAGGCGTATCGTCGCCAAACTCGGGCGAGGATGGAGAATCGGAGACGGAAACCGAAGGAGACAGTGAGTCCTACGCGAGGGAGAGGGCCAGACAGGTGAGCAGCTCACCTACTCCAGGTATATGAGTCACCACAGCTGTGCTCTCATCTTTCATCTGGCTGCAAACATTCACATTATGCGGACACTACTAGATGAGAGTTTTAGGTATGTTCACATAACAGAAAGCAAGATTGCTACAATGCCAAGTTAATTATTCACCCAAGCATAGATGATGTGTATGAGTCCACAAGCGTGCGTCACGCTAAACGGTTCAGAGTCCAACTCTGATCAATTTCACACCTCGGGACTGTCGAGTGAGCGGAGACTCCAGGCAACACAAACAACAGGTCTGAGGAATCTCTGTTCTGTCTGTGCAGTAACACACAAACAGTGTGTGTCACCAAAGCTAAGGTCGTATACCAGTGCAACCTGCTTATATTTACACAAGATAACTAACTACACCGTTTACAGCAAACTGCTCGGGTAAACTCGGACGACGTTTCCTGTCACACATTAGCAGCAAATTCAACCCAGTACCTGACCTCAGGTTTTTTAAAAGTTAACATTTGGTTAATAATTAACCGTTTGGTGAAAATATTACCGTCAGAAGTCATTTATCCAGGGCAGTTTTGTCCTGACACAGCACACTCTACTCAGATAAATCATGCATGTTGACATTGATTAAATGAGATGGATAGATCAAATAGAACACAGGTGTCAAACTGGCAGCCCGCGGGCCATATGCGGCCCCCCAAACGATTACATGCGGCCCCTCACTTAATATCATGTAATAATGAAAACATGGCCCACAACCTCACAACTGTCTTTTAAACTGTGTGTAGCCAGCGAGGTGATATAATATATGTTTGCTAGCAATGTTTTTATAACAGTAATAATAAGACATTCAGTCATAATTATCACATTAATTGTATCGCATACAACATTCAATTACATATATAAATAAGCTTGTTAGGGCCCGAGCTACGAATGGCAGTGGCCCCGAAACGGCTCCTGGCACAAATTTAATGACCACATTATTATTTAAATAATTTTAAATAAATGTCTCTGTTTTTGATGTTAATACGTTTTGCATCATAAATAGTATTATGAAGTATACTTGATATCATGATGCAATATTGTGAACAGTTTTTGTTCTCGAGGCCGGCCCCCTCTTTAACCACATTAGACGCTCATTGGCCCCCAGGTCATTTGACATTGACGCCGGTGAAATAGAATATATTGAACTACGCAAGCTGTTTCCAATAGTTTCTAACACATACAGTCACTCAAACATGAAATATACATCTGGACAAGTGGATGATAACACTTATTTGCCGTCTGGACGCCCTCAGGTGCAGTTGCCGTTCTCTGTGGACTGGATCGTGGATCTGAGCCGGAACGACTTCCAGCAGCTGCTGAAGCAGCAGACGTTAACGCGCGAGCAGCTCGACTTTGTCCACGACATGAGACGCCGCAGCAAAAACCGCCTCGCCGCTCAGCGCTGCCGCAAAAGGAAGCTCGACTGCATATACAATCTGCAGTATGAAATCAACAAGCTGGTAAAATGTCTTTATCATTATTATAATTACTGGGCCATTTCGTTTCTTATACATGCCATCAAGATTGTGTGCTGTTTTGTCACAGAAGACCGAGAGGGAGAAACTGATGATGGAGAAGAGCCAGCTGAGACAGCTGAAGATGAAAACATGCCACAGCGTCTCTGCCTTGTGCCAAAGGGTCTGCAGTGAATCCAACCTGCAGCCAGAGCAGCTGCAGGTGTTAACCAAGTCCTCAGACTGTCCTCTCTCCTCCCTCTTCCCCCACATCGACGCTCTCCTCTCACAGCGAGGGCTGCAGGTCCAGCCTCAGACTTCACGCTCGGTCTGCTCTGTGAACCCGGACAGGTTTGAGGCATCTGAGGAGGCTTTGTCCAGCACGGGCAGGGACACAAGAGAAGGTCGTCGTTCACTTAAGCTACACACTGAAAGTCTTCATTAAAGGAGGAGGAGCCAGAGGTTAGGACGCCGAGCTGTCCGTTGAACCAAAGGTTACCATTCTGCACGTATCTAAGGACTTTGGACTGCAAAATAAAACAATCACACACTTGTCGGCACATCAAAACATGATAAGATGCAGGAAAACGTTGCATTTATTACATCAAGGCCGCACACTTTTTATCAAACTTTTCTATGTGACATAATAGACACCAGTGTCCTTCTGTAAGCAAATGTTATCAGTCCTGCAAATTGGCTTTGTTTGTTTTCTCGATGAAGGTTAAAGCTACTGTACCTGCTCACAGTGTAAAGCTCCCATAGACCGGATGTACCAATTAACGCTGTTTTTTTGGTGTGTATCGGCGCCATTACCTCGTTTATGAAGTTTCGAAACAAACAGTTCAGCCACTGCTCAGAACGTTGGGTTTTATTGTATTCTCGGGCTCTGCAAGCACTCTGAAAGAGCCTGGAATCGTGACGAAAGGATCCCAGTCTGAAATGGCACGGCTGATGAGAGCTTCAGTGAGGAGAGATTTGGATCGGCTCGTTTGCAGCAACTAGGAGGTTTTTGACCATAAAAACAAGTTAATGTATGCAAGTAGACCTCCATAACTCGCATATATGTGCGATAGGATCACTCTATGGGGGCTTTAAGACAGCCTGGATACATACGGAAAACACTGAAACAATCGCACCTTTGAACGAACAATAAATCAGCTGTCAGAGTATAGAGAATAGAGTTCTGCACTAGAGCTTTAAGGGATTTCTCACTGAAGTGTCGTTGCTGTGGACAAATATAATTAGCTCTGGACTCCAGGCAACTGCCTGCTTTTCCTAAGTTGTTGCCATTGTGAGTGTTTAATAATTACCTCAGGATAATTTAAGTATGTGTGTATTTTTTTTTTTTACCTCTTTAGGACCTTTTTTTGACATAAACACTGTCCTTTCCAGGACGAGTAGTCCTTGTGGAGACCACAACCTGGTCCTCATGAGGCAGAATTTCATTTTCCAGGTGAAGAGCTAAGATTTGTGGTTAAGTCCAAATGACTGGAAGTCAACACGGTGTCCTTAAACGGATAAACGCGTGGACCTGTGTGTGTTTTTATACTTTTATATACATGTTTGTGCAGGCCTTATAACGTATAGGAACTTGTAAACCACAGGAAGTTAAGAGATTTTGTGAAAGTAAGGACATTTGGGCTGGTCCTCGCTTCCTGTCACATCTTAAAGGAGCTGTTTTGGGGTTAGAATTAGATTAAGATTAGGTATTTAGTTAGAGCTGTGTTTCCCAATCCTGGTCCTCTGCAACCACTGCCCTCCATGTTTTAGATGTGACCCTGCGCCAACACAGCTGATTCAAATGGTCAGCTCTTCATCAAGCTCTGCAAAAACCTGCACACGACTCATTCTATTGAATCAGGTGTGTTGGAGCGCAGAAAACATCTAAAACCTGCAGGGAAGGAGTCCACGAGGACCAGGATTGGGAGACACTGCGTGCCGTGAGACATGTAAAGCATTATTATATCTATTAAACGTGTGTGTACATTTTAGTGTTGCACACGGTGATGCTTCTTTGCAACACACACCACAGCATTTTACACCGAAACCACCGTATTTGTATCTTTTTGAGGTCCAAAAAAACCTATCATTGTGAGGACATTTTGGGCCCCACAACTTTAAAGGACTTTTTACGAGTTTTAAAGTTAGGGTTAGTGTTGGGTTATGGTTTAGGTTATGGTAAGATGCTGAGGAATGGATTATGTCTGTGATGTGTCCCCACTAAGATATAAAAAAAAGTTTGTGTGTGTCTTGTTTACACTCTGGATGTACCGTATTTCAGGCCGTCGTTGTGGTCACCCCTCCTCAGCTGACCACAGTGACAAAGCTTTGCTTTGACCGACTTAAAAATAACAAACCTCACAAGAGCTTTTTTGTACTTTAACAGTTTGTTCGACACAAATTACGATCACACAGTTTGTATGTGGCAGCCACTGGACTCCTGCTTTTATTAGATGGAAATATTAAAGGTGTATTATGTAATAAATCTAAAGCAACTGGCCATAAAATCCTCCTAATATGTCACAGATGCTCAGGAATATTATTCATATAATATACTGAACTCACCAACAACAACAGTACAGCCAAAATATTTGCATTAAAAAACATTTTTTTGCAGACTGCAAATCAATATTTATGTTTTGAAATCATGTTTTGGCATGTGGCGCCACCTACAGCCGTCTACCAATCATTGCAGCCAGTAGAGCCTCAGCTGCCGAGCAACCACGGGTTGCCAGTTAGTCTGAGAACAAAACCTAAATGACCTCTGTATTTTGAATTTGAATGTTGTAACCGTTTTTGGCCACATTCTTACATATGGCACCTTATGTCGCATTTTTATCTTAAACGTGTCAATGATCAAGCAAACAGAGTAGCAACAACCCAGTTTATGTAAATAGATAGTGTTTGTATAGACAGTAGATGGTAAAGTCTCCTGCAGCTGGCTGTCAACAGCACTATAATTGTTTTGTGTATCCAATTAACTTTTTCTGCACGTTTTCTATTTCTATTGGAAAACATAGACACTCAGGTATGATGTACCTGCATACTTGAGAAGTACAACTGGAGTACACACTCACCAAGTACGATCTCTTCTATTGGAGCAGCAGCGTACTTCCTTGTTCGAATTGTTCGAGTGTGATAAATTAACATATGAAATACTTTTAATAAATGCATATATATTGTTATTGTTTTCACATTTTAAATATTTAACTTAATTTATTCAGTATATATACTGTATATAAAATATACAGTATGTGGAAGATAGTAGTAAGCCCTGGCTGCAGTACGCAGCTCGGGGTTGGGCTAAATGTTGGCGGAGATCAGACAACCCATTCTCAAATGTCTAGCAGCACCTACGGAACGTATAATAACAATTATATTGATTATAATATCATTATATAATATAGATTAAAATACAATTATATCATATATAGATTATGATATAATTGAATGTTGTAAATCCCTTTTAAATTAGAAGCATTTATTGATAATGGCAAATTAAATGTGCCATATGTAAGAATGTGGCCAAAAACTACATTCAAATTCAAAATACCGAAGTCTTTTAGGTTTCGTTTTCTGACATAACTGGCAACCCGTGGTTGCTCGGCAAGTGAGACTTTACTTGGTGGTAAGGATCCCGTCTCCTGAACAGCAGATCCTCCTGCTCCGGGCACATCCGGGTGCGTACGTCTCCGGTTGCGCCACCTACTGCCACATGCCAAAACATGATTTCAAAACATAAACATGATTTGCAGTCTGCAAAATATTTTTTTAATGCAAATATTTTGTCTGTACTGTTGTTGTTGGTGAGTTCAGTTTGTTATATGAACATTATTCCTGAGTCTCTGTGACATATTAGGAGGATTTTATGACCGGTTGCTTTAGATTTATTACATAATGCACCTTTAATAACATCTTGTATTACTTTTTCAGGGACACCTGCGGACACAACTTCCCATATAACTTCTTACATGTATATACACACACATATACATAGTGTATATATATATGTGTGTGTGTGTGTACATACATGTAAGAAGTTGTATGTGGAGTCGTGCGTATGGAGGACCGCAGATGTATTAATCTGTCAATAAATGCTTCTAATTCAAAAAGGGATTCACAAAACCAACATGAAAATATATTATAATCTATATATATTATATAGTTATATTATCTAGCTATATTACATCATTATATTGTAATCTATACATATATCTACATATATACATATATCTATATATACTATGCATAATACGTACTGCAGCCAGAGAGAGAAATATGATCACATTTGTAATAAAATATAAAAACACAAACAATATCATATTTTAAACGTATATATTTAATTGCAATACTGTCATCAACACAGCCAAAATACTTTTTTTTATCCGGTCTTACATTATATACCTGCTGCATTGGCCGATACGTTGTCGCTATCCAGTGGACATGCGATGGAAGATAACCGTACATGAATAACATTTTCTCATATCTGTGAATCAGATTTGATTCTATACTTGAACTGCTACCTCTAAACCAACAATATGATGACAAAATATGAATAAAATTTGAATAATTAATAACTAAAGATATTTATAAAGAATATTGGTTGTTTTAAAATGAGACTATGACCGTTATTACACGTTTTTGGTGAGATGAAGCTTATTTTAAGTCTGTGAAAAGACTCCACTTGCTTTACAACTGTATGTAGTACTGTATAAAGTGTGTATATCATTTTAAATGGAAGTTTGAATTTCATTCTCTTTTCTCTACCAGGCTACCATTTTTTTGCCACTTGGTCAAATGAAGAATACATTTTAAAATCATTATGATGCTACTGTGTTTGTTTAAGTCGACCAAATTTGACCAGTTTATTCTCATCTATTTTATTATTTGTTATTATTATTATTTATTTTATTATTATTTGACAGTTGAGCAACCATGAATTAATTCATCTAGATGTAGTATCACGTTTGTCCACCGGAGGGCAGTTTTAACATTTGAGCAGCCGTGAATTAATTAATCTACATGTAATATCATGTGTGTCCACCGGAGGGCAGTTTTAACATTTGAGCAGCCGTGAATTAATTCATCTACATGTAATATCACGTTTGTCCACCAGAGGGCAGATTCAGCAGTTGAGCAGCTGTGAATAAATTCATGTACATGTAATATCACATGTGTCCACCGGAGGGCAGATTCAGCAGTTGAGCAGCTGTGAATTAATTCATCTAGATGTAATATCACGTTTGTCCACCGGAGGGCAGCTTTAACAGTAGAGCAGCCTTGAATTAATGTTCATTGACATGTAATATCACGTGTGTCCACCGGAGGGCAGTTTTAACATTTGAGCAGCCGTGAATTAATTCATCTACATGTAATATCATGTATGTCCACCGGAGGGCAGATTCAACAGTTGAGCAGCCATGAATTAATTCAACTACATGTAATATCACATGTGTCCACCGGAGGGCAGATTCAGCAGTTGAGCAGCTGTGAATTAATTCATGTACATGTAATATCACGTGTGTCCACCGGGGGCAGATTCAACATTTGAGCAGCCATAAATGAATCAATCTACATGTAATATCACGTTTGTCCACCGGAGGGCAGCTTAAACATTTGAGCAGCCGTGAATTAATTCATCTACATGTAATATCACGATTGTCCACCGGGGGCAGATTCAACAGTTGAGCAGCTGTTAATTAATGAATCTTCATGTAATATCACGTGTGTCCACCGGAGGGCAGGTTTAACATTGGAGTAGACGTGAATTAATGAATCTACATGTAATATCACGTGTGTCCACTGGAGGGCAGTTTTAAGAGTTGAGCAGCTGTGAATTAATTATCCCTCGACTTGGTATCAATCTACATGTATATGTCAATTTGAACAGTTGAGAAGCAGTAATATGACGTTTGTCCACTGGAGGGCAGTGTCAACTTTTGAGTAGCAATAATATCACGTTTGTCCACCGGATGGCAGTTTAGATACATCTATTTTTGGAATCTTCCACTTCCTGTTTGTCATTCAGAACTTCCGCGCGCGAAGGCACGAAGGTGCAGGAGGAGACACCCGGAAGGACGAGGAGCAGCGGGGACAAACATGTGGTGGTAACTGCTGCTGAGAAATGATTGTTTTTAATGTTGAAGACATACTTTATACTATGACGCTGACCGTGACTGTTTTGTTAAGGAAGCTGTCGTTTCGTGTCGGCCAAAGCCAAGAGTTCCCGGATGTTCTGCTGGAGAAGCCACGCTGGATGAAGAAGACGAGCCGCCATGAAGACTCGGTGAGCGGCTTCTTTTACCACACTGAGACATCATATCAATGTAGTTTCATTTATATTGACCAATTCTATTAAAAAAAACAGACTGTGTTACGTAGACTAATTCTGAAAATTAACTAAATTCAAATGTAATGTAAGTCTATGAGAAAATGAGCGACTTCTCACTTGATTAAAATGTAATTTCAGGTCTAAAATATAACGTGATGATGATTTTAGTCCATTTTAGTAAGATAACAGACCAGTGTCTTCTCATATGAATCCTGATTTGTCTAAATAACAGCTAATATTGTCCACTAAAATAAACAGCAAATGTCTTTTAATATTTACTTTAAATAAGTAAGATTTAATTTTATCAGTGACCTGTCAATAGAATGACCATTAGTAGTGTTTTTATTTGCTCTTAAACTTTTAACTACATTAAAGATATTACTCTCACAATCTCCTCAAATAAACTTTAAATTCCTGTTTTTATTAATAGCTAAAACTAATTGATCGTCTTTGTCACTAGAGACTTTGAATTCTCCTGCTTAACCTGCCAATTAAAATGATTAAACTAATCTTTCTGTATAGTATCTTTATATTTTAAATAATTGAATTGTCACGTTGTACAATTTGTGTCCAAATAAAAAAAATCTTAATTGTAATATGTTTTTATCACGTTTATTTATATATGATTTTATAACAATCAAACATAATAATGTCGTCTTTTGAAAACCGTGCTGCTTCTAGATTTTACAATAATTTTAACCCAGTGTTCACAAAATAAATGTAAAACTAATATAATATTGGGTTGTTAAAGAAGTACAATTTTGGAAATGCATAAAATCATTATGTAAAAAAAAAATAGATTTACTTTAACTTATTATTAGACCAAAACTAAATATCATTTCCTTCTCTACTGAACATGAACTATTATCAGTTCTTCAGTGACTTATGTTAAGATTTCAATCAATAATCATTGAGTAATTTAACAGTATACTGTAAATGTAAAGAGTGGAAAATAAAGATACAGCATTAAATAAAGTGTACTGTCTATTTAACGATCTAAACAAGTCCCTTTGGGATCTATTTTTAGACAATTTATTTTTTCAACTCAGATTAATTCAAAATAACCACACAATTACATTGCCCGTCCAGTCTAAACCATAATGTCAGTGTGTCTCAGCAGGTGAAAAATCACCTCTCTCTCTCAGGCAAAGAAAAAGTTAACTGCAAACTAACACTTGTACATTGTCACAGAGACATGTTCAGCAGCTCTGTCAGTGATACGTGACACAACTGCAGAGACAGTGTTGGAGTCTTAAACTTATCACTGAAGAGAACTTCTTTGATAAGTGCAAGTCTCTGCAGTTGTCACTGACAGCTGCTGAACATGTTTCTGTGACAATTGTTAACTTAGTGTTTTATTTTGGCTGAGACAGATTTGTTTGTTATATTGTTTATACTTTGTCAGATTAAATCTTGTTAATGTCTAACTTAGTTCAGCAGCTCTTCTGATAGTCTTGTTCACTCTACATTTATACTTAGTGTTTTTTTTTTATGTTCTAATGTGTTTAACTTTAATTCTTTCAGCAGCTTCTGTGGTTGTTGTACTTTGTTATAATTTTTTTCTTTGTCCTTAGCTCCAGTGTTAACTGGTTCATTGAATGTACTTAGTAAATTTGTTTTACTTCATCTGTTTCTTGTAATATAGTTTGTCTTTAAATAAAGATACACATACAAAAAAAAGCTTGAAATATTTTTGAAAAAAACAATTTGAAACAAAGTATAGTTCAAGTTTTTATTTTGAAACACAACAATCCCTGCATTGCACTATCTAAACGCATGTTTCTCTCTGGACAATGAGAGCTCAAGGGATTCTTGAACACTCTTCTTCCAAATGGCAGCAAATAAAGAGACTAAACTGAAGTTCTTTTGGAGGAAACAATTCTTGCAAGAGTCCATCTTCATTCTGGAAGACAAAGAACACAAACACCACAGAAGTGGTGACATGCTGCAAGACAACATACTCACATGATGGTGCAGTTGTCTCTTCAAGGATCTTCTGGTTTCTCAGCCAAGTGGAGCATCAGCTCAACAGCATCCTGCAGAACACAAGACACCAAGTTAGACATAGAAGACATATGGACCCTTGTTTAGCAGAACACCAATAAAGATTGTCCATGTGAGACACTGACAGTCAACATAAGGCTGGGTATTCACAATAGTTTGGATTGTGGCCAAAAGGAACACGCAGACTATAGAAGTGACGACGCAACATAAGTCACTAACACTACAAAACACATCTAGGTAATATAAACCAAACTTTTAGTCCGATACTCTCAATTTACTAAGGGCCGAATGGAAGACATTTAAAAATTACATCTTCAGGTGTTGCCTACAGCATTAGCACAAGTATTTAAAGATCAAGGTCTTGCAGATTAGCAGCTTGTTGCATGAATGACTCAAATCTAACAGGAAGTACACCAGGACTATAGTGGTGAAAAGACGCAACATAAGTCACTAACTTATGGACATGGGCAATTTCTAAAGCAGTTAAAGTTAGACACTAGTCAAGGAGCTGTGACACTAAAGCAATTTAAACCCAACTTATAGTCAGTTACTCCAAATTAAGCAAGGGGACAATGGAGGAAATTTATAAATGACATCTTCAGATGTTAGCCTACAGCTTAGCATCTTCCAAATTAGCAGCTTGTATGAATTGCATTTGTGGCCAACAGGAAGGACTGTGAGTGAAAAAAGCAATGCCAGATTGAATAAAAGCAAAATGCTTGACCTCAAATCAAACACCAACAAGTAACTTTGTTTAAATGCCTTCACGCATGTTTATTAAACACAACTGCAAACAGTTTCTGTGAACCTGAGGTGGTTCACATCCTGCATTACACCTTCAAACATTCCCAGAGTCTAAATAAAGACAAGAAAAAAAGGGTCAAGCACATTTGTAAGAGGTCAATAAAGGAAAACTGCAGAGTATAATCTGTCCTCTGGCGCCATCTTGTGGTCAAACAGTGACTGCTGGAGATTTACCTGCTTCTCTGGCAGATTGTCCAAGCTTCACTGCTGCAGGAAGTCAGGAATCCTGAAAAAAAAAAAAAAGTTTATAAGAATAAAGAGCAAGAGGAGAATGTGAAATTTAAAGAACATCAAATGGTTAATTAATTTGGTTAAGGGAATCCCAAACACTTAAGTCACTAGTCAAGGCAGCACTGGCTTATTGCATGTGTGCCATGATGTTAAACAACCATTTCTCTATAGAAAATAGTGCAGGGACTAAGTTTAAGATGCCATTATCCCCATTTGCTACCATTGCTGTGAGCATGTGAGCACATTTGAGAATGTGGTTACAAAAAAAAAAAAAAAAATCACCTGATGAAAGTCTGCTGCAGCGACTCAGGATGGAGCTTCTGTTCCTTGTCCGAGTGACTCTGAACAGGAAGTGATGCCGACTCCGGGCGGAAGCGGAATAAGAAGAACCGGAAGTGAAAAGGCTGGATTCAGGCCTTGTGTGATGGCTTTTTCCTTCACCTGGTGATGAATAATGATGCAAGTTAATGGAAAAACGCACACATGTAATTCCACTAGTTTTCTTTTTCTAAAAGTCATTATCTACACACCTGTGTGGAAAAATAAAATAAACGAGCAAGGGGGGAATATAAAATTTTTTTAAAAAGTAGTGCAGCTCGTACCTCTGGCTGCATGGACTTAAATAGATGTACTTTATGCGTCATGTCCATTTGGCTGGATTTTCTCTCTTGATCATTTTTTGGGCACCTGAATCAGAGAAAGACAAATACATAAAGAGGATATGTCACTTTACCTGTATTAACCTGAACATTATTAAATGTAGATTTAAATCTGTTAAGGGAATCCCAAACATTCAAGGCACTATTCAAGGCAGCATTGGCTTAACGCCTGTGTGCCATAATGTGAAAACAACCAATTCTCTGTGGAAGACGGTGCAGGGAGTAAGTTTAACATGCTAAAATCCCCATTTGCCACCATTGCTTTGAGCAAGTGAGCACATGAGGGAGAAAAAAAAAAAAAAAAAAAAAAAAAAATCACCTGATGAAAGTCTGCTGCAGTGACACAATGGAGCGTCTGAAACCTGTGGGAGAGTTAAAAACAAAATGAACAAAAAGAACACGCCATTATGACAGCTAACCTGTCATTAGAACGAAGGAAACATGCAGACAATGCTGTGATTACCTGGAGCTAGAGTTAAATGGGTCGACTTTGTGCATCACTGCCTTCAGTTTAACCAGGATCCTGAAATGGACGTTAAAAACAAAGCTTAAGAACAAGTATCACAATATAAAAAAAGATATCAACAAAAGCAAAGTATGTGTTGTGTCCACTCTCACCTGTGTAGAGTCTGTTCCTTGTCCAAGTGACTCTGAACAGGAAGTGACGCTGACTCCGGGCGGAAGCGGAATAAATACGAAGCGGGCCGGTCTGCAGGCCGTGTGTCATGGCGTCTTCTTTCACCTGGTGATGAATAATGATGCAAGTAAATGGCAAAAAAAAAAAAACCCACACGTACACAAAAGTAATTCCACTAGTTTTCTATCAAAAGTCATTATCTACACACCTCCTTCGTGGGTCTCGGTGTTACCGCTGGAGTTTGGACTGGTTTGTCACGTTCACGGAACCTGTAAATACATGAAAACAAAAGTTAAAATGTTAGCGAAAGGTCAGATTCTTTCGCAAATGTCAATGAGACGAATTGTTCAGCTTGATCCAACGGAGCCGGAACAAGTCCTATATACAATGGTTTTGGAAAGAGAGTCACTTATTAAAGCGTTAGCTCACAAAAATTACAGAACATTGAACAGGGTTTGGTTTCTTGCACTCACCGAACAGACATCACGCCGGGTGGATGAGCAGTATTTCAGTCGCAGAGTCTGTAGAAAAAAAAAAGTAGAAAAAAACAAAGACGTTAGAAAGAAATAACGCGTTCAAATGTGAAAAAGATTAAAGACAAAATGATCGACTGAGAGTTTTTACTTCACCTTCAGTTCAGGCTCAGCTGCTCAGGTGATGATTCACTGAGGTTCAGCGGAGAATGAAGCATTTGAAGGAGTTGGCTTACATGCGCGCGCACACACACACACACACACGCACAGGTGTGAGTGGTTGGCCTAATCACTTGCTCATTTACGTCACCTGTGATACCTGGCCGCTGGGGGGCGTGGCCTCCGCTCCAGTGACCTCGCGTGCTTCTCTTCTTAAAACAGTCGTTTTTGTCTTTCATACTAAAACTACTTCTAAACAACAATATAAACTCTACCTCCTATCACTATATTTTAAATGTATATGTTATTGTTTAAATAGTTCATTCACTGTGTAGAAAGTATATGACTTTTTATTCCGCTGCTTCCAAAATTCAGCTTTTGAAATGTATGTGGTCAGTTTACAGTGATCTGCATCTGAGAAATGAGAAATAAACAAACACAAAGTCACATTTAAACATCGATTACAAATGGTTTTAATTCAACGCTGCAAAACCCACATTAACGCTGACTCTGCTGGACTTTGATCACTTTTTATGGCGAAATTAGACATAATAAAAGATGGAATTTAGGCTCCACAGAATACAGATGTGTTTCTAAGTAAAAAAAAATATGAGAGCATTTGAGATTCTTGTTATTATTGTTCATATTCATCTCATTTATATCCTTTAAAAAGACCTATTTAAAGAATTTATCATACATTACAAAGAAACGTGCTCAGTTTACACTCTTATTGTCCATTTCTGGATTTTTCCAGAAATTTATTTAAATAAATAAACCAGAATCAGGAAAAATAAATTTCATTGTACTCGCAACATAAAAAATGAGGTAGTGCTTATTTATTGATTGACACAACTTTTTTTCGAGGTGTAAAACGAGCAGGGTATGAACAAACATCTGTTTGGATTTTTCAGAAACTTTATCAAAAAGACACAATTTAGTTCTGGCAACACGTAATTACAGTAACAGTGAATTAAAAAATACTGAATATAAACAATAACAAATCATTCTCCTTTACAGCCAGGAGATGGCAGTAGGTTGGGGTCACGCGGAACCCGTGGCGTCCTGCAGCTCCTCTCTGATGGCGTTAATCCCGCGGACTTTGTACGTGCCCTTGACAATGAAATGGAGGATCTTCCAGATGTCCTGCAGGTGGACCTCGTACTCCTGCGACACCGTTTGAATCTGGTAGAGGACGGGAGAACGTTAAAACGTCAGAAAAGTGATTTGTAAATTAAAACATACGATCGCGCAGATGTATAGACTGTATCAAAAAACGGGCACGAATGCTCAGGGGCCCGAAACCGACATAGATGACGACTTTCTTGGTTTTCCCGTGATAGTCGCTGATGTCATCGGCAATGCCTCACCTTCGTAAACAAATACAGTGAAATATCGCAACAGTTTGTGTGGCAATATATTGTTTTTGAGACACCAAGTATTCATTTTTATTAGCGTATATTTTTTTTTAACTCATGTTACAAATAAACGTCAAGCGTTTTTGTGGATTAGCATTAAAAAAAAAAAAAAAAGAACATTTCAGTCCACTAGATGGTGCCAAGTGCTCACTTTCACCATTCAGCTGAAAAGATGAATAGCATGAGGTCGGGTGTTTTGAAGAAAACATCCTAAAAATCTCATTAGAGACAAATAATTCACCTTCAAGTCGTCTCTTGTGAAGCGACGTTAAAGAAACGGAGCCAAGTGAGAAATCAACCTCAAACAAGATATTTAAGAATTCCATCCTCTTTTAATCTCATTCTGAAACCGAGAAAAACGGAATACATCAAATACTACAGGTGAAAATGCCACACACACAGGAATCACAAAAGATCATTTTTGTCACACCTATCAAGACGTCACAAAAAGTAGCCAAATGCATACCAATATGTGAATTAATGTTTGAAAAAAGGAGCCTGCTGGCACAGACAGAGCTCATGTTTCCACTCTTTTCTCAAATTACAATGTGAAATGATTGTATGCCCCTCAAAATAATTTGAAAAAGAAAAACAAATATTCGCTGTACAAGATGGCACTGCTGCTGAAACACCCCACCTTTAAAAGTGTGAGGAACTGTACAAGCAAAAATAAAAATCCATAAAGATTCCATTCAGGAAAATGAGTAAATTATACAATCAAGAAAGAAAATATCACATTGATAAAATTGTCCAGATACTTGTATTTTTTTTTTTTCTTTCAAACATTCAACTCAAAATACCTGCATTAAGAAAAATGATTTAAAAAACAAAACAAAAACACACTGGACTGAGTTGGATAATAAACCAACTCTGCACATGAGCATTTTGTAACAAAAAATGAGGAAACGCCGTTGAAACAGTTAACTTATCACACAGTTTGCATTCCTGACCGCACTGGAATGTCTCCGACAGTAAAACATAAAGGAGCAAGTGGCGGATTTGCACCTGTTTTATCGGGGTATTTTTTTTAAAAAACTTGGCTTATTTTTGAAGTCGTTTCAAGATTCTAAATAAAAGAAAATCTCAAAACTTAGCCTTATACCATCACATGTGCTCACAAAAGGGATTCTCAACAACCACAACATATTTACAGAATTTAGAACAATCTAAGGTTGAGCTGATTGTAAAAAGCTGATAAAATTATCTGTATTGATGATAAAATAACCAACAACCTGAGCCATTAGGTTTCTGGAAGTTAAATAATTGAGAGCGGAAATATCTGTACAAGCTCGCCAATGTAAGTCCCATCACTATCAGCACCAAATCTTCAGTCTTAATGAGGGGAATCTTCGCCATCTGCAATGCATTACCAATAACATGTCCTTGGGGTTCCACCCTACATGGCAGGAGTACCCACCTTACCAGGACAAAAAAAACACTGCAACATACTGTAGCATAGCATAGCATGTGGGGTGTCTGTATTCCCAGCAGACACAGTGATTACAGAGCAAAGCACCTCTCCAAACCCCAAGGGGTATGAGGCTACAGTGTGTGTCTAAACCCATGCCAACAGTAAATCTGGAACCACTGGCATCCATGACTCGACTCTTAAATAATGTAACCCCCATCACAGCAGCTCCCTCCCTCTCAGTAATAGTGGCATATCTGCAGCCTGCTGCCAGGATCGTATTTCCCTGGGCTGAAGAAAGGAGACACTGGCTCCTCAAAGCAGGTGTCAAACATGTAAAGTCTTTTCATTGTGACCGCGTCATAGAAACTGAGACGCCCATTGTCATAGTCCAGGTACACGCCGACCCGAGGAGACGTCCAGTAGTCGGCAACCGGGATGCGTCCGTCCTCCCCGTTGGCATAGAGCCGGTCCTGCAGACACAGGCTCCAGTATCCTGCTGAGGGAGTGAGGCTGACAAAGCCCTTCCTGTTGCTGCCCACAGTGGTGACTCCCAGGTACCACACACCCTTGTCCCTCACATCCACCTCCCAGTAGTGCTGGCCAGTGGCATACTTGGCAATGCCGAGGACGCCGCAGAAGCGGGTGAATCGTTCCGGCATGTCCGGTTCATGGCTACGAACTCGGCCCTCCTCCACTTTGGTGTCAAAGTCTGAGATGAGCAGGTTTGCGTGAGCGGTCTGTGGGTCCAACGTGAGGTTCTGAGGCACTGAACACAGATAAATAAAAAGTTATTATATTGAAAAAAAAAATAAAAAAATCATACTCGGGGCAACTCCACAAAACACATATTGATAAGACTCACTGGTGTGTAGCACGTGCATCATCTTTTTCCACATGATCAGCTGGATGGGCCCTGAGAAGTCTGTAAATTCCGTATGACAATTAACTGACTCCATAGATTCGAAAGGTTTGCAATGGACAGCTCTGTGGGAGAAGATAATAAAAACGATTATGTAAAGGGTCAATTCCCAGAAAATGATATTTATAGGTTTAACAACAATCTACTTACTCATTAAATGCCTCACAAAGGCTCTGTTGAAAGAAAACAGGATATTTTCATGACATCATTCTCATTTTCTGACATTTACCACTTAAAAGTGTAGTTCCAACTGACCTCAAAGCTCGTTTTCCCACTGATGTGCCTGTGTATATCAGAGATGGTTTTTTCCACATCCTCAGTCTCTTCCTCAACGATCTTTAGGTTTTCGTCGATGACCTCCATGGTGGCCGCTTCCTCTGCGTCCAGGCTCTCGAGCAGGGTGTCTCTCTCGTCCAGCAAGAACTGGACCATGGCGCCGACATCTGCCTCGATCTTATCCTTCAGTCTCTGTTTCTTCATCTTTGGGACAGAGGTTCAGAGGAGTATGTTGAAGTGTGCACAGTCCACTCTTTTGTGTATGTAATGTCATGACTAATAACTAGGATTACAAGCAAGTTTGTGTTCTTTTGCTTTGAAACCATCTTACAAAATAAGAGTAAGCATGCATGTCAACGTATTACCCAAACATAAAATCAATTACATACCCTCACTTCACTTTTGGTGCATTCATCAGTCGTTCTAACGCTTACACACTGAGACTTCTGCCAGTTCAGTCCCATTAGCCTCAGCTTTAACTCCATCTGGAGCAAACATGAACATCAAAGAAACATTATATGAGGACTCACGATGTCATAGCTTGAAAATAACTCAATGATTTTGTCAGTTTCATCTCTTCAACAATGTACCTTCATATCATTTATAACTTCTGGCACTGGCGCCACCTCGTGGTGTCTGAAACAAATAGCAGAAGTCTGTACAAAGAAGGTAGCAGAGAGAAAAACATGGCAGAAATCCAGGTAAATTTGGGCCAATATGAGACTCAAGAATTTATTAGTAGTTTGTGTTTGGTATGAAGACTCAGAACAGCATTAGACGTGCTAATAACTAAACAAAAGCTCAACTGGAAACTGCCTTAGACTGACAAGGTGGAAGGGGGTGTGTCACCACCAAGCATAGTGGAGGACAATTCCCCACACCAACGCTTGGAACAAGGACAGTATTCCTCAACTGCATTGAAACAGAGTCTTCAAATAAATATACTTTCTCCAAAAAAAAAATGGTAAAACGGGACCAACCTGTGTGCTCTAGATTCACGGCACACCACACAGATAGGCCTCTTATCAGTCTGACAGTACAGTTTCAGCTCTTCTCCGTGTTTCTCACACTTTCCATCCACTTTCACAGGCTTGGAGGGCGTCGAACAAGAACCCAGACACTCCAGATCATCCAGTTTGGCCACTAGGTTCTGCACCAGGTAGTTTTTCGTGAACGTTCTCTTGTTGAACACCTGAATAAAGACATGAAAACCAGTCAGAAATCAAATTTAATAATAATTTATGTGATGTTACAATATGTACAGTAAATATGTGGGTGAGAAAATCCTAGTGCAATACAATTAGTGAGGCAAGTCGATGCTGTGTGCAAACAGAATATTAAAGTTTGTACACAGTATGAAGTTCAGAGAATATAATGTGCAGAGCAGTACTGACTCTTTATGAGTGCATGTTTGTTTGTTTTTGCAAACAGTCCATTAGCAGTTTGTAAACAGAACGTAATCGACAGATAAATCATTATTCTAGAGACAATAATTACAATACACATGTCTCAAGATATTCGTCAACATGAAAGGGTAGGAAAGGACCAAAAACATCAATTCAGGCTCCACTCCAGGTTTTCCTTGAACATGCCCTGGCTCTCGAGGTCACAACTATCGCGTCATATCATGTCACATGTCAACTATTTGACACTTTAACCCGTTGTCCGTTTTCTTGTGAAAGGCCTCAAACCTCTGAAGGTTTAACAGTTGGATTTTCGGCTAATACACGTTTGCAAAGCCAAGTATCGTAGCAACAGCCTTAGCAACAAGCGACAAAATGCACACTACACGTCAACCAGATATTATGAATCCTCTTTTTCTACAGTTACGTGTTAAATACGATAACAGGTGTTATTAGTTGCTGCCAAGTGACACAAAACAATCATTTCAGTTTTAGGCTTTATTTGTAGCTTATTCACACACCTGGGTGTAGGAATTACGAGGTTTTAACGCATTCTTTTAAGACCTAAAACATCTTAAGGCTGAAGAGTTCTGGTTTGAAAGTGTTGTTTATGTGTACAAACGCTGTAGTTAGCTAATGCCACCTAGCCAAGTATCGTAGCGACAGCGTTAGCTACAAACAGCACTGCGTAACAACAAAGCGCATTAACGGCAACTGAGAATTATTGAATTTTTAAACGTCTAAACACACTCGTGGAGGAAAATATATGATAATAGAAACGTGAGTCAACTCACCGTTCGGCAGTGTGGGCACTGATATCCGTAGTCTTCGCCATTTTCATCCCAGTGCATGCAAATGCAAAAGCGACAGAAATTGTGGCCGCATTTCAGGATAACAGGGTCTTTGAAATACTCCAAACAAATGGCACACGTGAGGTCCTTCTTCAGCTCGTCTCCAGTTGTTCCGGCGGCAGCCATTGTTTACAGGCCAACGGCAGCGACCACCAGCAGCAGCTGCAGCGGCAGAACAAAAACAACTGCAAACAAGTGGAGGAGGAAGAAGGAAGCGGTCATATTTGTGCTGCGTCATCGGCCAGCTTAGCCAATCAGATTCTACAACACCTCCCACAATCCCTTGTGTTCCACCTGTGTGAAATATCATGGTCACATCTTAAAGCTGCAATACGTAACGTGTGACTGTTCTTTTCCTCATGAGTAAACATTATAGAACAATAATTTCTTCTGAAAATGTGCTCTTTCAAGCAATTCTCACGTTAAAAGTCAGATTTTAGGCAATAATTCTGTTTTCTTAATTTCATGTAAACACAAGCTAGTTGGACTAACATACCTGGATAATTCAATTCTCGATTCAACCGATTCGATTCATACGATTCTCGATTCAAAATTGATACAATGCATAGTGTGTTAAGTCAAATTATGGCATCAAAACAATACAGTTTGTGTAAGATAATGTGATCATGTGATGTGATGTCTGGTGTTTTGTGTGGTTTTTCAAATTAGAAATCATTTGTGAAAGTTTATGAATCGATTCAGAATCGTGGATGATTAGAATTGCGATTCCTATGTGAATCAAGTTTTTCCCCCACCCCTAATGCATACACTTAAGGCTACATTATACTTCTCCGACTGCGTATGCGTTAACCACGGAGACCACTCGAGCCTTCATACTTCTGCGTCGTGGTGACGGATACGCGCTGCAATTTCCCGCCCGATCAGTAGGGGTCGCTGCGCAAGGTTGTTGTGCTTCAGGCTACAGTGAGAAATGGCGTCCGAGAAAGAAAGAGAGAGAAAGACTGTTGTTGTTGAAACATCAGCCGTTTCTCACTTTTCTGTGTCACGGAACGCAGTTTTAAGATAATTTGAGGCAAGAAATTGGCCATTTAGAGTCTAAACATGTGCTGTGTGTGTTAAGATATGACGTATTTATAGTTTGGCAACGACGTTGTCGGCGGTGATCAGCTCCGCCTCTGTGGACGCTCGGTGCGCACAGTGGCCGGCACAGAGCAGCTCCGCTGGGCCTGTCCTGAGGACCAATCGCAGCCCTTGCTGTCCCTTGACGGAGTGACGGACACTTAAAAAATATTTCGTGCAGTCGGAGACGCAGAGGCTCTGCGTAACCTACGCAGAGCACTTTACGCAGGAGTATAAATTGGGCTTTAGTGTCAGACTTTGTATCACAATTCACACGCTTCTCAAACCTCTTTCTGTGGTTTGTTTTTCTGTCGCGTAAAGGTCAACAGGAAACCGATTCCATACGCAATAGCTTATAGAGAGATACAGTCGGATGCACTACAATACATTTTGTACATTGAGTCATATTAAACCCTGGTTCACACTAAATACAGCAGTGGGGACTGAGCCCTGTACAAGCAGACTAGAAACAAACTGACCAAGGAGATGAGGGTAGCTACGAGGAGCAACAGGGAGAAGCAAAATAATACCTTCTCAGCCTACGACCCTGCATCAGTTTGGAGAGGTCTGCAGAATATGCACCAAATACAGGGGCCCACAACCCCCCTCCCAAATCCCTGACTTGCCGAGGACCTCAACAACTTCTTCAGCAGATTTTGAAAAGCAGCACTTCACACCTCTCAAGCGCTCACCTTCTCCACTCTCCTCCACAAAAAGGCTGCCTGCAACCCCCACCACCCGTCCCCTCTGACCCCTGCAGAGAAGATCATTGGTGCTGATCTTCCCTCCATCCAAGACCTGCAGGTTTGTTTTATACTCGAGAGAAAAGTGGAATTCCTTGTTTGTGTGCCAATAAAGTTGATTTTGATTCCGATAAATTTTTCTCCAAGGCAACTTGGACATGGAAAGTTGTCCGATTGCCCATCTTAGCCGGACTATGGCATAGGTGGATTAGACTGTGCATGTAAACACACTGACTGATGCGATTCCCAACGTTCCTTTCCTGCTTTCCTTATCAGTATTTATCTTACTTTTATCACTATATTGTATTCTTCCTTACCTTTTCTTGAGCAATTTCAACAATTAGTGTATCAAAAGGTTAAACATGCTCGGCTCATATACAAATGACCTTTTCCTGCTACGAATATGACTTTGATAAATGTATTAACATTACTGCTCTTCTACAGATAAAATAGTTCAAAGTTCCTCAATACAGTTCAAAGCTCCTCCTTTGTAGTAGTGTTCATCTAATAATAATTTCTGACAGTCAATACTGAGTGAAAGCACCTTGCCATGGGGTTTGAGCATTTCTTGATGCGACCGATCTACTACTTGAAGATCCCCATCACAGCTCAAAGCTCCTCTCATCTCCATCTTCCAACAGTTGCCAGTCTTCTTATTCTTTGTGCAGCAGTTGGCATCATCCATCCATTTTCTACTGCCTTTATCCTCCATAGAAGGGTCTGTGCCAAACACAGCTGACATAGGGCGATAGGCGGGTTCACACTCCAGAGGAGTGAGGAGAAAGGCCCTTGTTCCAACCTGGGTCTTCTTGCTGCAAAGGCAAGAGTTAACCACTAACCACTACCATCTTATTTGATTTATTTTGATTTAATCATCCACAGTAAACCGTTATTGTACTTTTGATGCTATTACTAGTAACCATTTCAAAGACATGGCTTTGATTTATAATGTTTTGGGTTTTCACGTTTGCTGTCACCAGGCTTGTATAAAGTACCTAAAAGGAATACTTGAGTAAACAGAAAATGACTTTGGTAGAAGTTGACTCTTCACTTTTTATAATATAAGTTAGTAATAAGTCTATATTTACGTCATATGTAAGAATGTGGCCAAAAACGGTTACTACATTCAAATTCAAAATACTATGGTCTTTTAGGTTTCGTTTTCTGGTTGCTCGGCTGCAGAGACTCTACTGACTGCAATGACTGGTAGACGGCGGTAGGTGGCGCCACATGCCAAAACATGATTTCAAAACATAAACATGATTTGCAGTTTGCAAAATATTTTTTTTAATGCAAATATTTTGACTGTACTGTTGTTGGTGAGTACAGTTTGTTATATGAACATTATTCCTGAGTCTCTGTGACATATTAGGAGGATTTTATGGCCAGTTGCTTTAGATTTATTACATAATGCACATTTAACTTGGCACAAATGCAAATAAAATCGAAAAAACTTACTACCAGTAAGCAACAATATTTATTCTTAAATACATGTACATAAAAACCCATTCATAAAAAGACACAAAGTGAATTATCAAGATTGACTTTTTGTGCTAAAATTGTCACATATATTGGGATAACCGGCTGTTATACATTACATTGCATAGCTTTGGTTGGCATGTGAGGGGTGTGACTCAAAAAGTGCATTTGATGTCAGATATGTTATTTCCAATTTCATCAAGGCCAAGAATATCACATTCGGGTTTCCACAGACTGCTTACACCCCTTTACATCCCTCACCGATTCATAAAAACCCTGATAAATATTGGAAACAAGTACGTAATCATGACTCACACCATCACACCATAATAAGACAAATATTTAGGAACACTTATCTGAGCATGTTGTATAGCCATAGGGGAAAATAAGACACAGGTTTAACAGCACATGAAAACAAGAAGTGACATCAAAAGAATAATGAGAAAGCAAATGTACTGCAGTGACATACGGATCCGTAAGAAGCTATTTTGTTTGCATACATGAGTCAGAACGTGTGAAATCCCACACAGCACGAGTGACGGAAATAAAGCTTACAGGAACATGATGTGAGGAAATCATTGGATAGAGCATTTGCATGTTCACAGCACCACACGTATTCACAGTCCATCCTCTGCAAAATAAATAACTCCTGAGATGAGCGTCTTTATACAGATTTAATAAGTGTTATTATGACACCTTATGTGTAAGTGACGTGAAGTAGAAGAGGGACAAAGCTGCGAGGATGGAACAGCAGCAGCAAGAAACCCCTCACAACTGAAGGGAAAACTGTTTAAATAACTAAATGTGTCATCATATTCCGCATGAAAAAAGAAGAAGAAACATTAATTCTGATAGCAGTAGTTTTCTTCTCCAGACGTCCATGTAAAGAAAATAGACCAAGATGCACATTCAAGCCCAGAATGAACATAACACAACCCATGCTATATGGTTTTAAATGTTCTGGAGTGAAACAGTAGCAATCAGTCCCAGCTTTTGGGAATGCAAGGATGGATTTGCGAACAGCTGAGGGTGATTGTTGTATTGCGTCATGTTTCAATTGCACGTTTGCATCCACGTTGCAACTATCGGCGACGTTCAAATGCAACACAACACCGTGTGCGGAATTCCAGTTTCTCTTTTTTCCAAACTGTGGGAACATTCTTGACAGAACTGCACAGACGTACCAACCTTCACTGAAGTCTTCACTGACCGAGTTATTTATTTGTTAGGACTTTGCTTTCAGTATGCACACTCACATCTCGTGGCAGCGTTAAATCTCTGTGAGACACTTGCTGCTCTGTGGCGTCGTCAGGCACTTAAACACCACAGAGCCAGCGAGAGAGAACGGACATGCCATGCTTCCTGTGGTGGAATGTTGAGTGAACAAGGACAGTGCGAAACATTGTTTTCTGTGCCGTTTTGTGTTGCAGTGAGCAAGGTGCATAATGGATGCCAGAAGGTAGAAACCCCCCCCCCCCCCACTTACAGGCACACAAACCCAAATAATGCATATGATCGGTCTCCGATTTTTGGTGTTGTGAAAGTAATTTTATATTGGTTAAAAAAGAAAATCCAAAGTGTTATAAAAGCTCCCTCATCCCTTTGTCCATCTGTCCATCCATATGCTCAGACCTCTGAGCTGTTGTGGCAGTCTTGCATCCTCACCACCAACATGGGCTCCGTACTGACCGAACCCTTCACCACCTCCTGCATCCCCTCCCTCCATCCTTCTTTAACGTCCTTCTGCCTGGATCTCAGCACCAGAACGATGGTGACGATGACGAGGACAGTCAGCAGCAGCCCCACCAGTGACCCCACCACGGTCACCACACCCTCCTCTTCCTCCTCTGCTTTCAGGTCACTCGGTCCCAGCCCGTCTGCGAACACCTGATTGGACCCCGCCGCCTGCCGCTTGGTGCGGTCCAAAGCAATGTGCATGATGTTGGTACCTCGGCTGTTGTCCGCGCCGATCTCCTCGGCAAATTCTGGAACTCCGTCACCGGCCGACCTCCTGGAGCGTTGGCCTGACGGCGTCAGTGTGAGATCGCTACTTGTGGAAGCAAAGGAGTGGTACTCGAGGCTGCGCTTTCCAATGCCTCTGTGAGCATTCTCCTTGGAGCGGACTGTGTAAATAGTGTGAATAAACCACTCGCGACCCGCAGCAACCTGAGGAAAAACACAATATTATTCAGCAGCCTGAAGTGTTTGAGTCCAAACAGAGGACATCTTTTAAAATGAATCATTCACAGTCATTTTCATGTTAGGAGCTGCTGATGCTAAACTGCCGAATAAGACTTTTATTTTCTGTATATTAGAGGTTTTAGAACTGCAAAAGACTGAATACCTGGAACATGGCTGTAGAGTCCAGTCTGAAGCCATCGGATCCTGGCTGTCTGACGAGGGACAGAGCGGAAGCATCGTCCACTGCCAGCACGGCATTAAAACCAACGTCACCAAACACACGCGCCTGAGTCTCCGGCTGAGCCTTGTCCTGATGATGCAAGTTTGATTCATGAGTGGGGAAAAAGCTTGAGGCTACAACTAGGAAATAAAAAAAAAAAATGAATATACTCACAATAATCTTGAATCTATAAAGCAGCGACGGAGAATCAGCCAGGCAGCCGAATTCAAACTTGGTTGGATTGTACTTCGGCACATATCCGTCAGCACCGGTGCAGAGGAACACTTTCTCGATGCTGCAGAAGAACGAGTCTCCCAGATTCTGCACAGGGTCCACCATCACACGCCCATATATGGTATCACCTAAAACAGAGAAAGAGTCACATTTATGAGGACAATGAGAAAAGGACGCACTACATGCAAAGTCTAATATTTTGTGTTGAATTATTACAGCCTGGGATACATCAATACGAGGGAGGGGGGATTGTGACAGTGCCATCTAGTGGAGAGTAGTAAACATTAACACTTCCAAGGCAAAAACCCAGTTTGACACCTTGATAATAAAATGCACAGATTATGCTTCAATGGAAGGGAGATTGCAGAAATAAATGCAGTTTGGTAAAAATAATATATAGAAAATAAAACCTTTAGATCATCATCACAGAAATAAGACATGCTTGGTGAGGAGATGTTTACCCTCAGAAAAGGCCACGTCGCTCTCCTGACCAAAACCCATGGAGCCATCAGACAGCCAGAGATTCCTCTTGGACAACAAGAACATCTGAGTGTTCAAACTGAACTCTACCGCGACTGGGTCGCTCACCTAAAAACAGAAGTGCATAATGAGGAGAGTAAAAACAGTAGGTGTATGTTCAAAATACTCTTATTTTGAAAATGACACAAATAAAGACCATCCTACCTGCTGGAATCTGATGTCCAGGTCAAAGGTGACTGGTTCTCTCGGGCTGCAAACAGGTGGAAGTGTGTAGTCCATATTCTGAGCTGTTGTACAAGGGATCAGCTTCACTGTGTACGTCCCTGAATAGTCCCTCACCTGTACGGAGGAACGCCCGTCAGACAATTTTTTTTTTCTTTCAGCGTGCGAAAATATCGAACGAGGCTGTACTTACAGCGAAGTCCGAGGTGAACGTCCACTGCTGGACGGGCTGGTTGTAGGTGGGCTCACTCCGCACCAAGGTGAGGTTAAAGGTCAGGCCAGGGTGATCGACGCTCATCACCATGGATGACATGGAGGTTGCTGGTGACAGATGTTGAGATTAGATTCATGATAACAGACTACTAATAAATAAAGTCCAATTAAATGGCATAGTCCAGCTTGAACCAAATACTGATCACTGGTCTCACCAGCTCTTTTTATCACATTTCCGAAATGAGACGCCACAAACAGACCGCGGAAACGAGCCTTGCTGCGGAAGTTTACCACCAAACGTCCCTGTTCGTTGATACGCATGCTGGTCGGGTACAAAGCTCCTGAAAAAGAAACACACTGGGTTTAAAAAGAAAAAAAAAGTCTTAATCTGCGTGGATTGTATTGTATCGTATTTTGCCTGCACGCACCCTGGAGTTCAGCCTGCGGGGGGCTGCCAATGCCGTCCTTCCAGAGAATGGCCGTGTCGTACACAAAAGTGAGACGCAGCTCGGACTGGAGGTCAAAGTGCTGCCAGCCACCGTTTCCCACAGGCGAGTGGAAAACGTAGGACACGTACAGGGGGACACGCAGCGTCACGTAGGACTGCACCAGGTTCAGCACCTGTGAGGAGAGTGAGTTCAAAATATCACATTTAACCTCATAATGTTCATACTGAGTAATATTCATCATCACGTTTACTTGATATCATGGCTGCAGGTATAAAAAAAACAATTGTGTGTATATCCGTTTATTCCATCAGCTATAATAAGAAACGAGAAGACGTAAAAGACGAGGTCAACATTCTCCTCCACGAAGTGCTTGAACTCTTTCACTCCTACTCAGTGTCAAAATAATCTCCATTTTGTACTCAAGGAACAACAGTGGGCAGCAATGTGGGCGTGCATGATTCTTTTCCGTGGAATTAGTCCTGATTTAGATGAGCTTTTACGTTTTTTCTTCTCATAAACATGAGAAATACAGCGAAAGTGTGCTAAAAAAAAACATTATTTCTATTAAAACCATATATCTATATATATTTATATGTAAATATATATTTATATGTAAATATATATAGATATATACATATATCTATATATACATACATACAGTACATGGTGCAGTAATATATTATATATATATATATATACACACACACATATACATATATATATATACATACATATATACATATATACGGTATATGGTGTGGTAATATACACACACACACACACACACATATACATACATATATGTATATATACATATACACACACACATATATACATATGTATATATATATGTGTATATATATACATATATACATGTATGTATATATATGTATATATATATACATATATATGTGTGTGTGTATTTATACATATACACACACACACATATACCTATATGTATATACGTATATATATACATATATATACACATATATGTATATATACATATACGCACACACATACATACGTATATATACATACGTATATATACATACATACATACATATATATATATACACATATAAACACATGTTTCAGCATCATGTATTGTCTATCAGCATTTCTTTGGATGTGGACATGCAATTTTTCAGTTATATTATTTTTTAAGGTTTTCCACAAAAAAATAAAATAATAATTCATGTTGTGGTGCAGCTGAATAATTGAAAATAAATATAATCTGATGATAAGTGTTTTGTTAAATAAAGCCGACAGACAAAGCTGGGTTGCAATTCGGTTCAACATTTTGTCTCGTGAATAAAAAAAAAATCCTCAACCTTTAGCTGTGTTTACATAAACGAGCCACTAGGTGTCTCTGTTCACCAACATTATTTCAACATCATTTGTGACTCGAAACCACAAAACTTGCCACATAAGTTAGACAAAGAGTTTGTCTGACAAAGACTGAAACTGAATGTGTTGATTTGCAAAGACAATTATCAGAACTGAAGAACTGGGCATGAGATTAAGTGGCAAGCGAAAGCATGAAAAAGCTATTGAGATGAAAATATTCTTCGGCAAGGAACACGATGTCTAATCTCTTTATCTTTCTGCCTTCTCCAATTACTCTCCATCGTTTGAATACAAATACGGTAACATCCAATCTTAGGAAACAACACAGCGTAAATGAATGAGTCAGGTATAATATCTGTGCGCACGGAGACGTTTTCCACCAAAGACCTGTGATTTATTATCTGCTCGGTGCACCGCAAGTCTCAGCAGAGGAAAATTGTGAAATTAGCAAATCAGGAGGCAAATTAGAAGAATAAATGACTGTATAAGAGGAGACAAATTAACTCAGCCCATAGGGTTTCTTTTTTAAAACTGTTTTTTTTAAAGTCACTGTTTGATTTCAACAATCTTGTAAAAATAACAGAAAAACAAACTGGTCCCAAACTATCTTTACATTTCAAATTAAGGAAGGGAAGCACTTGTTAACTTTATCAATTAAATAGGACACCTTATAAAGTGGCAGGTGTGGTGTTTTCTGCAGTGTATCTACAGTCTACAAGCTATTTTCCTCTGACCTTCGGCATCAACAAGACATTTTTGTCCAGATACTTCCTCCTCTCTGTAAACATGCATTTGAAATTGTTGTGTGTCAAAATGCTTGTGTGTGAAATATATGGGAAGCCATTCCCGACACTTAAATGAGTCCTTTCAAGCATGAACTATCCAAATATTTCTATATTTAAAGCTCACATAGAGTGGTCCTATCGCACATATATGTGAGTTATGGAGGTCTACTTACATACATTAACTTGTTTTTATGGTCAAAAACCTCCTAGTTGCTGTAAATGAGCCGATAGAAATCTCTCCTCACTGAAGCTCTCGTCAGCCGCGCTTTTTCAGACACAAATCTCACCCCCAGAAGACAGACTATGTTGTGATTGGCCAGCCAGCGAGAGCTTTCCAAACTGTCTTGTGATTGGCCAATACCTGAAAGTGACGTAATCGGCACGCCAGCTCTCAGTAGCGCAGCTCCCCCTTCTGGAACGGTGGATGCACTGCTACTCATTATCAAAACATTGTTTTAACAGTGTTTAAAAATGGCTTCGTCACGACTCCCCTCCGCAGTCCCTTTTATGACTTTGACCCGGAGTCGGACCCAGAGTCAGAAGACACCTCCACAATGGATGTTCTTCTTCTTCTGCGGTACAATGTACGCAACCAGATTAGTTCCCGGAGCAGGAGGATCTGCTGTTCTGGAGAACTGCTGGTTTACGCAACCAGAATGGTTTTTTTTTCAGAGATCTCACAGAGCCCGAGATCACAATACAACACAGCGTTCTCAAGCAGTGGCTGAACTGTTTGTTCTGAACCTTCAGGGCTTCATCAACGAGGTAATGACGCAGATACACACCAAAAATAAAACAGCGCTAATTGGAACTTCCGTTCTATGCGAGCTTTAATTTTCTAATTTCATTAATGTGCCACAAACAGTGGAAGGACTCGGTCTACATGATTTTGTTATTATTTTTTTTACTCCACTTTATAAGAGGTTGGGCATAAACAGCAATGAAATGTCAACAGTTTTCTTTTTGCAGTTCTTACATTTCATAAATGCATGTTTTGTGGCTCTAGATTAATTACATTTGGGTGAAGAGGGGGCAAAAATGGCTCTTTTCATCCTAAAGGTTGCAGACTCCTGTCCGAGGAGATGAACAAATACTCAAACTGTCACATTTGGAAACAACAACTACGTCACAATCAACGTCACATACATTTTAGTCGTCATTAACAAGCACATGAAACAGATGTACCTAATAAAGTGGCTGGTGGGTGTCGCTGGGATTGGAACCAGATGGGCGGTTTGTGTATGTTCACCTAATCAGGCTCCATATAATGAAAAGCATATTGTCAAAAAGTAAACGAGTTAAAGGTGGATGTGTAAATGAATTATCCAACAGGACCTGTGTTTGTTGACTTGTGGAGCTGCAGGCTTTTGTAGCCCGAGTGACAGTGATGGCCCTTAATGAGGTGAACTTGATGTGTTGTGGATGACGGGCACCGTGGGTAACTATGAATGCAAGCACTTCTCGCTGTGACTGAGGACAAGTAAATTAATTTCTTATTTGTTCTCCCTGCCGACGTCTCCCTCTCTCGCCCACACACACACACACACACACTGGAATCTGATCAGCAACAAGAAGCCCACAGATCAAAGGCCCGAAGCAACACAAAAGAGCAGCAGGGCACGAGCGAGGGAGCAGGGCTCTGTTTCCTGATGCACAACAACAACAAGAAACACTGCAACTCTACACTACACAACAACAGGAACAAAAAAAACAGTTGCAACATCTGCTGCAATGATGCAACGACAATAGGCTGCAACAATAGCAGCAGCAGCAAAAAAAAAAAAAAACAACAATTGGAAGTTTGTTAGCGACACACTAACAGCTGACAATAACAGAAATTGTCTGACATCCGCTGAGACACCACTGTCAAACCGGCCAGCTGGTAAATGAAAAACCGAGCAAAGCTGCCTGATATAATCTAAGTCATAAGTGCGCCCTTGACCTCACGAGCATGTTGGAGCGCTCCAGAAACAAATTCAAATAAGTGCCTGTTTTTTTTTTCCCTTTAACAATTTCTTTCTACTTTAAACATTTCTACACTTTTCTGCCCCATGTTGAGAGCTGTGGTGCGAGGATTAGGGCGGTGAGTGGCAGGCTGGCAGCCCTTTGTTTGAGCGCACCTATGAGCACATGCACAATATGAACTGTCAATCACATGGTGGGATACAGAGCTAAACACACACACATGTCCTTTTAAGGACTTGCAATGACTTCTATTCATTTGGAGAGCTGAATTAAAGCCTTTTCCCCCTATCTAACCGACTCAAATCTTAGCTCTAAATGTAACCAACCAGAAAAGGTGGTAACAAACACACACGCACACGCACACACACGTTTGCACAGCATTTGCATTCCCTAGCTCCTTACCCAAACCTTAACCATCACAATTAAATGCCTTACCCTAAAGGCCACATTATACTTCTACAACTGCGTAACCACGGAGACCCCTCTAGCCTTCATAGTTCTCCGTCGTGGTGCCGGATACGCACTGCAATTCCCCCCCGATCAGTAGGGGTCGCTATGCAAGGTTGTTGTGCTTCTGGCTACAGTGAGCAATGGCGTCCGAGAGAGAAAGACTGTTGTTGTTGTTGTTGTTGTTGCAGCGGAATAACATTGAAACAGTGGCCGTTTCTCACCTGAAATAAATATTTTTCTGTCCCGGAGCATAGTTTTAAGACCATTTGAGTCGAGAAATTAGCCATTTAGAGTCTAAAAAATGTGGTTTGTGTATTAAAGGTGCCATATGCTAGAATGTGGCCAAAAACAGTTACTACATTCAAATTCAAAATACCGAGGTCTTTTGGTTTTCGTTTTCTGATGCAACCCGTGGTTGCTCAGCAGCTGAAACTCTACTGACTGCAATGATTGGTAGACAGCAGTAGGTGGCGCCACATGCCAAAACATGATTTCAAAACATAAACATGATTTGCAGTCTGCAAATTTTTTTTTTTAATGCAAATATTTTGGCTGTACTGTTGTTGGTGAGTTCAGTTAGTTATATGAACATTATTCCTGAGTCTCTGTGACATATTAGGAGGATTTTATGACCAGTTGCTTTAGATTTATTACAAAGTGCACCGTTAAGATATGACGTATTTATAGTTTGGCAGCGACGTTGTCGGCGGCGATCAGCTCCTCCTCTGTGGACGCTCGGTGCGCACAGTGGCCGGCACAGAGCAGCGTTATCTCAGCCTGTCCCGTCTCCTTTGTCCCTTGACGGAGTGACGGACACTTAAAAAAAACATTTCGTGCAGCCGGAGACGACGGCGAGGCTCTCCGACGACGTAGAGGGGTCTCCGTAACTTACGTAGAGCAGTTGACGCAGGAGTATACATTGGGCTTAACCCTAACACCAAGTCTTAACCCTGATCAGCCAAAAAGTCCTCATTCCATTAGGTTTATGTTTTCTCGTCCTCACAAAGAAACCCATACAAGAACACATACAATACAATACATACTGACAGCTGAGTAGACTCAAACCCCAGCATCTACTGTATGTGTTGTGGACAGAATACACCCATAAGCGCACATAAATCCAGACACACACCTGTCCATCACTGCCTATGGTGCCTCCGCAGTCCGTGAGCAGCTCGGACATGTGGTAGTAGCTGTTGAACTCCCACAGGCAGGCCTCCAGGTTGAGGTTTCTGTAGAAGCGCAGCGTGCCGTTCCCCCGCAGAGAGCCGCTGAACTGATACGGCGCGGCGTCTCCCATGCTCTCGGGGCTGCGCGTCAACGCGGTGATGAAGCTGTGGCCCGTGGTGACCTCGTTGTAGTCCAGCAAGTTGGAGCATCGGTGGTTTCCCACCCGCGTTCCGTCAGGGCTGAGAGTGAGGTCAAAGTTGGTGAGGGGGCGAGTGGAGATGACCGGGAGCATGCCTGCAAGACAAAAAAAAAAAGGCTTGATGTGATCCCAAGTGCCTGGAAGTATTTTTGATAAACAAAATGATAATTTCGGGAACTTAGAGGAAAGAGATAGTTCAGCGATGAGGGGGAAGAGGGATGCAAAGTGAAGCAGGGGAGCTAGAGGAAAAGAAGAGGAGGGAAACCTGGAGGAGACAAGGCAGAAGGAAACTGATTAAAAATCATGAAGGGAATATTAAGTACAGTGAGCGCGCCGGAGGGCTCCTACAGTGAGGTTCGATACAAAACATTTGAGATCAATATTCTGGCTGCTTTGCTCCTGAGGTTTTCCAAAATGTGAATATCGCACGCACACTTTATTTCACTTCATCCGCGGTACAAGCCCTGCCTCCAGCTCTGACCTACCATCGATGTGAGGCATGGTGACGGTCACTTTGATGAGGTTGGGGTGTTTGGGGTCGTCCGTGCCGGTGTAGCGTAGCTTGGCGGAGAACGGCTCGGCGCCAACTGTCCCCATCTTGCGCGGTTGGCACATACCTTCATGTGACCGAAGAGACGAGAGGTGAGAGAATCCAAGGCTGGATACTACAGATAAGCACTTACTGAAGTATATCTGTTAAAACACTGTCTTCCAACCTGCCTGATCTATTAGTGAGTCAGGTTGTGATTTCCATATTTCTAAGAATATCTTGCGAACATTCTTGCTTTCAGTAAAAGTAACATGGCAACTGAAATGTCTGAGAGGAGAGAGAGCGCTCTGACCCTTCTTGCTTGAAAGAGCAAACAAGAATGCTTTATTTCGGGCTACTGTAAGAGTTTCTCTGTTTATTCTACTGTACAGTACACTGTGTTTATCTTCTAATAATCTATAAAGACAGTTTAGGCCACTGAACTCAACAACTGCGCTTCCGTACAAAGATATTTTACTTCTGTGTTTCAGAGTGAAATGCTGCACTTTTAAATTCTGCTATATTTATTTGACACTATTATATATGACTATTTTGCAGATAAACCTTTAAAATCCTCAGCATATGATGATGTTTTACCAGGAAGAAATTAAATAACGGTGTATAAATTAAATATATAGCTGAATATAACTGAATATATATATATACATATATATATGTATATATATATATCAATAAAAAGTATATATACATATACATATATATATATATATATATATATATATATATATATATATATATACATATATATATATACATATATATATATATATATATATATATATATATATATACATATATATATAAAATTATGTTATATATAATCATGTTAATCGTGACAGTGTTATACCTATGAAATAAATAATGAATTTTACTTCATAGCAGTATACATATATATCGATATATATATCAATCAATAAAATGTATATATAAAATAATAATAATAATCATGTTATATATAATAATGTTAATCGTGTCCATTTTATATATATAAAATAAAGAACTCATTTGATTTCTCTCTCTATATATAGTAATATATAAAATATAGCAATATATATGTATACATATACATATATCTATATATACATATATCAATAAAATGTATACATATATATATATACAGTATATAGCAATAATATTTTTTAATATTTATACATAATAATCATGTTATATAAAATAATGTTAATCGTGACAGTTTTATATCTATAAAATAAATAATTAATTTTATTTCTATATAAAGGGCAATTTTTGTAGCAATATATATATACATGTACATATATATAAAAACATTGTGAATGCAGCCATTTTTGTTGATAATAGATCAAATATTGAAGCGTGTTTATAATATATTGAAGTGTTTTCTGTTGTTTTTGTGGAAGACCTTTATACATCTCCATCTTTATACATCATTCATTTATGAAATAAGTCAATATGTAAGCACTACTCGACGACCTCTGTTAAGCTGAACCACCTCCTGACATTATTATGATTATTTACAAAAAAAAAAAAGGCTCATTCTGGGGGGAACGAAACAACATCAACACATACAATCAAGTGATTGTACGCTTAGTGATATATCTAATTAAACCTCAAACTTCCAATTTCTGCCAAATCAAAACACTATTTCACCCAAAGTTTACACTCTGAAGGTTTAAGTAGATATCACTCGTTTAAATGGAGCTTTCAAGCAAGGTGTCCTCACCTTCCTCCTGGTTGATGGTGACAATAGGGCTGCTGAGCTCTAAACCTTCATCCCCGTTAGAATTAACAGCTCTGGCAGCGCACTGCACCCTGGAGCCTGCCTGGAAGTAGACCGAGTCCAGTGTGATCATCTTGGAGGAGGTGAAGAAGGTGTCGAAGTCCACCTCCCTCATGGGACTGGTGACGCCATCGGGGCCAGCTGGAGCGCTGATGAGCCAGCGGTAGCGGGTCAGCGTGTTGTTGATTTGTTCGCTGACACAGATAGAACCCGTCTTGTCGTAGTCTGGGTATTTAGTGTTGCAAGCCTGGAGGGAGGATAAGGAAAATGGATTGGGCGAGTGTGCAGGGGCAGCAGAGAGATGGGGGAGATACGGCAGGAACCGAATACAAATGAGCGACTTTTGCCAAGAAAATTTTCTTTTTTTTTAAAATGCATATAATTGGAAATAAAAAAAACATGGGATGGAGCCAAAAGCGTTCCGATGTCCTTTTATACATGTTGTCTTTTTGCCCACAACACAGGGAAACAAACACACAGGGGCTCCAGTCACACCGAAGAGGCAAATAACCAGGAAAATCCATTTAAGAGCCAGTAGTCAAGAGTGGAGGGGATCTCCTGTGTATAAGAGCACAGAGTCACTGGCCTACTAAACTGTGTCGTGTGCCTTTTAAGGACAGACCCTGGAAGGACATTTTAACTTTGGCTCAAGAAAAGTATGGATCCTCAGGGTTTACAATGCGCCCTCCAATATCAGGAGTCTGAAATAGATCTCATTACCATGTTGCGATCACAGATTATGCTCCAAATTTACAGTCTATACACGGATTTCGCCACTTTAAATCAAAACTGTAGTGTGTAACTTTTGAACGTAAACAGATCGTGTGTCGCCTGGTGACATTACCGTGCTGCACGTGACGTGATTTCTTATCTATATCGAGAGAGAATGAGTAAGTGAACACACCAAGAACACTCCTGCTCAGAAAACACATTTTAAAGGAGTCTGATGTCCCCGCCTCCCCCTGCGCTGCTGCTGTATACACACAAACGCTCCAGACAAAGATGAATTGATGTGTACGGTTCGTGTTTTCCGAGCCGTTTGTGTCCCCGAATACAGTTTGTCACTTTGACTCACTGTGACACAGATGACGGGGTAGCCAGCTGGTGGGCGGAGGTTGTCCGGCGTTCGGGCGACGACGTCATAATGGAGGAGAGACACCACGTGAGGCAACGAGGGGAAGGTGACATCCGCCATGCTGTTGGTCTCCTCGATGTAAACGATGACTTTAGTCATCTGTTTGAGGGGAAAAACAGAGGCTTATGCGACCGATACACACCAACATGCTTCATCTTTTCTTCTGCTTCCTATTCTGCTTTCTGTTTCTTGGATGATCTATTATTTATTGTGGGAAGTTTCCATCACTCTGCAGCAACTCCAGTAAAGTGCTGTTGTTGTCTGGGCAGGAATAACCTTGTAAAAGAGATCCCTGCTTTCAGTGGGACTGACCCCGATAAACCCCGATGTTTTCTGTCTCGTCATTTGTTTATCAAAACAACAACAACGACAACAACAAAAAAAACAGTTCTGTTTGGATTTTTGTGCGATCATTCCTGACCTGAGTTTCCGCCACCATGTTTTCATCCGGCTTCAGGTGAAGAGTGAAGGCCTCCCTCATTTCTCGGACGCCGTCAAACAGCACCTCCACCTCCACCACGTGCTCCTTGTCACCCTCTTTGAACTCAATGTCTGGACACACACACACACACACACACAAGTGCAAATAATAGAGCTTTACATGAGAAATAATGCTTCACTGAGAAAATACTGTCCAAAATGAGACATTTAACCTCAAATGATTCAGAGCCGCTCGGGGATTTGCGCTATTTGAACAGCGGGCAACGCAGGTGTGATTTGAATTGAATCGCATAAATATTTCAAGCCTTGATTAAACTAAGAAAGGTTCAGTGAGGAAAGACTTCACTACTGCTGACGGGGCATGAAAAATGCTGGGATTAAATATAATAAAAAAATGACGTGACCCTCCACTGGACTGTTGAAGAAATAACTGTCGCCACATTTAGGATGAAATTAGAAATCAACGACCCTTGCCCAAATAAATCGATATGCCCACTTTCATTAAAACGAATATACGAAGCGTTGTTTCACACTTGACAAAACGTGTCGTCTCGGCTGCTACAAATCCGTCAGGTGAAAAGGATCAGGACGTCTGCGAAGGAAAGACGTGAAGCTAGACGTTTTTTAAACGGGAACCAGTGAGATTATCAAAAGTCAAGGTTGTATAAAGGACGGAAAGATTGTCTGAGAACAAACTCCAGTTTAATTCTTGAGATTCAGGATTTGACTCGTGTGTCCCACAGACTTCCATTCAAATAAGTTTGAATGGGGGCGGAAACACCCCCTGGTGGCTAAGTGCTGTTCCCAGGGCCGGCCCAAGGCTCCATGGGGCCCTAAGCAAAATTAGATTTTGGGGCCCTCTGTTACCTTGCAAACTTAAGATATTAAGGTCTGAAAATCTAAAAATGTGCACAATCTTTGGGGGGGATTCAAAATACACTCCTGTAATACAAAGATTTGACTTTTATATGTAAAAAACCACAGCATTAAATAAAATAAACAAATAAATATCAAACAAATACTTAAAGGTGCCATATGTAAGAATGTGGCCAAAAACGGTTACTACATTCAAAATTTTAGCTTTCGTTTTCTGACGTAACTGGCAACCCGTGGTTCCTCGGCAGCTGAGACTCTACGTACTGCAATGATTGGTAGACAGTGGTAGGTGGCGCCACATGCCAAAACATGATTTCAAAACATAAACATGATTTGCAGTCTGCAAAAAAAAAAAGAAATATGCAAATATTTTGTCTGTACTGTTGTTGTTGGTGAGTTCAGTTTGTTATATGAACATTATTCCTGAGTCTCTGTGACATATTAGGAGGATTTTATGGCCAGTTGCTTTAGATTTATTACATAATGCACCTTTAAACAATAATGTAAATCAACAGAGGCACTCGGAACAAGGTAATAAAAATGGTTTATAAATAAAATATAAAGTTAAATAATCACATCTGACAACTACGTAAAAACTGTGAAAAAGCTTTGGTAAAAATGGGCAGAAAAATTCTAAATAAACTACAGCAATCCAAACTGTTTTTTTTCTTTTTTTTTTAAAGTTAATTGCTCTTGGGGGCCCTCTAGTGGTCATGTGGCCCTAAGCAGCGGCTTAGTTCACTTATGCCTTGGGCCGGCCTTGGCTGTTCCTGTCCTACTTACAAGGCCTTTTTAATGCTAATCGACACCCCTACAGTATACTGCATATACTGTGCCTTTCACCATGTCACACTGGTTATTTCTTTATAATTCTTACCTTGAGACACAGGGTAGTAATCCTCTCCTGAGACGGCCGACCCGTCCTTGGTGTGAACGCGAACCAGCGACACTTTCGATGCGTCACCCACTCGCACCACGGGAATCCTCACAGTCGCCACAGCGCCGACCTCTTTGGGTTCACTGACGCTGAACTTGTTTCCCGAAAAACGAATGATCGGCTCTGGAAAGATCGGGATGTGGTTGCAATTAAATGCTGACAATTGCGTGGAAAACAAAACAACTTTAACCAAACGATGACTGCAGTCATGGTACGTTTCATTGATCGTGACCATAAATGTCATTTCAGACTCCCCTCCACCACTGCGCGCCCTTTTCCACTTCACTTACTGTCAGCTGTGTCCTTGATTTTCACCACTGTCTCATTCAGAGCTCCCACTGATGCCCCAAACGGTGAGTCGCTCATCGGGTTGCTCAAGACCAACCGCAGCTCTTCTCCTTCTTCGTAGAGCGTGTCATCCACGAGTGACACAATGCAAGGCTTCTCCACTTCACCTGGAGTTCAATTACAGTAAAAACTTTTTTTTATTGGAATAGCTATTTCCCTATTTGCTCAGCTGTCAAAATGAATCTAATGAAAAAAAAAACGTAATAAAATGCCAGCTCAGTAGGTAAGGTGTGAGAAAAAAAACCCCCCTGAAAACTCCTGGAGGAGCTGTTTCGTTAATTAAAAGGGTGTCAACTCTCAAGACAAGATACTGTTAAAAAAAAAAGAAGAAGAAGAGAAGAAGACAGAGATGAAATGTGTGATGTGCATGGGTGATAACTGACGTACCTGGCAAGAAAGTGATGATAGATGTGTCTGTGTTGGGCCGTTCGTCAAAGTCAGCGGCGACCTGCGCCGAGCCCTGACGGGTAAAACAGCGCACGGTGGATTTGTGCCTGATGTCGCCGCTGCGGGAAACCGCGGCGCTGATCTGTCCGTCACTCTCCTCTCCAGAGTAAAGCGGCGCACGGAATTGGACCTTGGGCACTGTCAGTCAACGGGGGACAGTTCAATCACATGATATCAAGAAAGTCCTCACCGAACATAAAACAGGAACATTTATTGTTATTACACCAAACTACTATACCAACATTTATCCTGTGTCCTCAATTTTCACAGCGAAATGTTGGACCAAGAAGGCTTTGATAGTGAATTTTTGTCCAAATGTTGCTCACAGTGCCTCCTGCTGGACCATGTGGTAATTACACCAGATGGTCTGATGCACTTTTAGGCTGTATATTTCGAAGGTTCATGTTTGAACTTGCAAAAAGTGATGCTTTAATCTTTGACAGAGTTCTACCATGACATTACTCTGTGTGCAGCGTCCTTCTAAAGAAAGCTAACATGTTAGCGCGTAGATTTGTTCTTTACTTTCCTGTCTACGACGTAGAACCCTGAAATACTTCCAAACATTATTTTCAGATGCTCTGGTGTCGCGTCCTCCATCTTCACAGGACAATGATGGACCAAGGCTTTCAAAGTGGATTTAAGGCCAAACTTTGCTCACAGTGCCTCCTGCTGGACCGTGTGGCAATTACACCAGACGGCCTGTGCACTTTTAGGCTGTATATTTTGAAAATGAACAGGTTTTGAAGGTTCATGTTTGAACTTGCAAAAAGTGATGGTGATAATCTTTGACAGAGTTCTACCATGACATTACTCTGTGTGCAGCGTCCTTCTAAAGAATGCTAAAATGTTAGCACGTAGCATGCATTTGTTCTGTACATTCCCGTCGATGATGTAGAACCTGAAATAATCCACACAAGATGACGGTTTCTTCTCTGTAGACAAATACTGCGTTAACGTACTCAAGTACAAAATTCACGTATCTGTACTTTACTTTGTTATTTATATTTCTCGCAACATTTACTTTTACTACACTACATTTCCTCTAAGTATCTTTGTTAGTAAAGCTCTCTATTTATATAGAGCCTTTCTGGAGTTTTTACCCATTTGCACATCTCAACATGGGGTTAAGTGTCTTGCTCATGGACACATAGATGAGCTGAGTCCAGGATTTGAACCCACAGACTTTTACTTCAAAACCTAAGTACCTTTTATATCATAAAATTACTTTTCATATCCTAAAGTATAGTAAATATCATATACTTTAAGACTTTTACTTACGTAATACTACTACTCTTAGAAATATAAGTGCTTAAGATTCTTCGGCTTGTCCTCATAGGAGAACCCTTTTTGGCTCCAGGTAGAACCTTTTTTTTTTTTTATAAAGGTTCCACATGGAAACCTTTTGGAGGGTTCCACCAAGAACCCTTTTAAAACCCTTTTAAATTAATCTTTTTAAGGGTTCTAGATCAAAATGGCTCTTACTGGACCCAATAGTGTTACCAAGAACCCTTGAAAAACCCTTTCTCTGGGAAAGGGTTTTTCAGAAGCAAATGGTTCCAGGTAGAACCCCAACCCTTGTAGAAGGAAACTTTTGGAACCCTTATTTCTAAGAGTGTATAAACACCAACTTCTACCAAAGTCATTTTCTGGTAAAATGCTTATAGTTTTACTCAAGTATCCAGTATTTCAGTACTTATAAAAGACCACACTTGTGGTAGGCGGTTAGATACCGAACTTTATTCATATATTGCAGTACGTTGGACATGAAAAAAGGAATAAAACATAATCAGACGAGCTCTGTGAGGATCACACACTGGGAGACTCTTGTTAACATTACTCAGCACTTTAGTTTTTAATTTGAAAATGCTAATATTTGGCAGTAAGCATTTAACAGAGCGTGCCGCCACTGCTCGCTGGCACCGTAAATCACCAGAGCAAATTCAAATTCAAGGGGCTTCAAAGAGGTTCAGCACATTCTGTGTGAAATTCACTGAAGTGGTGTAAAAAATAAATGCAAGGAAAATTCCATTTGAACGTTTCTCTCTTTAATAAATATTGGCCAATATTACATTACTGAGTTTACACAATTTGTTCTCAAGATATTGACAAATATAGTCACGGGTAAAAACTTGTTTGACACCTAATCAATAAACTATTGTTTTTTTTTTTTTTTTTTAATGACAATGGGTTACTTTTATAAACGTGTGAATAGCAGCATTAACAGGAGAACATGAGGATTCACACCTCGTCACACACCTCCAATATCTCCAAGTGAGTGATTTGCTTATATGTAGAGGTGTCTGCCTTTGTCTTCCTCTGTCTCTTTCACACACACACACACACACACACACACACACACACACACACACACACACACACACACACACACACACACACACACACACACGCACACACACACGCACACACACACGCACACACACACACGCGCACACACACACCCCCCCCCCCCCACACACACACACACCCACACACACACACACTTATTGACCGGTCTGTCACAGTCTGACTGGCCGTCAGGAGATTTCCCGCTGAGTTGGTGGGCCAGTGGGCCGTCGACACACTCATACATTTTTTACCATCCGCAGCAGGCAGGCAGACCTCAGCACAACACCTGCTTCTCTGTGCAGCGTCTAAGTTAGTTCTGTAGCAAAAACCTTGGCAGAAATAACAACCCATTGGCATGCTGTGTGGTTAGTGTGTGCAGTTTGTTAACAGGTATCCCTATTCTCTGTGGTCAAAACCCCCCACTAAAAAAAAGTTTGATCCGCATTCAATCCTGGGTCAAATGATCCTGCTTCGACTCTGATTGGGCTCAATGGGACAGAAGTGAATAAACCTGTTATTTCCTCTTTGTTTGCTGTGTTTCTGGCAGCCATAATCGTTCCTGTGTCATTTCCTGCGCAAGACGAGGATGCACATTCATTTACTTGCTGTAAACATTTTGCCAATAGTCATGGGTGTTTGGGACAGCGCTCAATATTTTTGACTGAGAGATATGATTCATGATTCTACGGATATGATTCCACATGTACACAAAAAAATAATAACATAAATAAATAAAACAGCATGAATTATGTGACAAAAGTCAGAATTCTAGGATTAAATTCAGATTTTTTTGTCCTTTCCTACACATCCCTTCCTTGAGGGACATAGAAAAAAAGTACCTCGCCCAAAGGGGTAACCACAGGCGCTGCAGCAGGTGCAGCCGCACCGGGGGCCTGTGCCGATGAGGCGGTCCTGGGATTTATAATTTATGCTGTGCTACGATGTTTGTGTTCCACCCCTCTATAATAATGCATGGGTGAAGGGAGTGAGAGATTGGGGGCAACACCAAAAGTGGAAACTCCACCGCACCAAGGACGTGCGTAAAGATATACATATTTATAGTAAAAACAAGGCATCATGTGGTGTGGTTTATGCAGATTGTCTATCGATCAGTTTTTGTATGGTGCAGTTTTAATTATCCCTTTGACCTCTCCTCTCTACTTTTCCACATTGTTGCTTTATATAGGAAACCGTCATATCTAAAATGCCCTACAGAAACCCAATCCACGCCACTGTCAATAAAACAAGGAAAATCACTTACGGTCAGACACCGAGTCGTTGATGAAGACTATGGCTTTCCCAGGTTCTCCCAGAATGCCGTGCACGGGCATACGCAGGACCAGCTCGAAGCTCTCGGTCCCCTCCAGCTCCGGCTGCCCGAGGTCGTCCAAGATGAACACCCTGAGCGTCTGCACGCTGACACCCGGGGCAAAGTCCAGGTTACGACTGATGCCCACGTAGTCGATACCAGCTAAAGAAGGAAGACAAAATTATGATATAAAAGTTGTATACGTAAATTCATTCGTTTCTAATCAGAAACACATGCATGGCTCCCTGAGCTTACCCTCAGCAGAGACCGGCTCTGCCTTCCGAGAGCGCACGGTGACTGTTCCAGTCTTTGACAGGTCAGTTCCCGTCCTCCAGACTTTCACCTCCACATATCCATCACTCTCGTCCACATGATACTGCGATTCTCCAAAGTAGAACACTGGAGCTGTGGAGCCACAAAGAAAACTCTTTTTTTTAAAAGGAGAACTTTCTGCTGGAGATAGATTATTTTGCCCTTGTACTATTTGGTGAGCTTGTCCTTGTTGTTTGTTTGACTGTTTGACATCGTGCCATGAACGTCCAATAGTTATTGGTACATTATGTAATAAATCTAAAGCAACTGGCCGTAAAATCCTCCTAATATATCACAGAGACTCAGGAATAATGTTCCATAATTCATAATCTTTTGCAGACTGCAAATCATGTTTATGTTTTGAAATCATGTTTTGGCATGTGGCGCCACCTACCGCCGTCTACCAATCATTGCAGTCAGTAGAGTCTCAGCTGCCGAGCAACCACGGGTTGCCAGTTAGGTTAGAAAACGAAACCTAAAAGACCTCTGTATTTTGAATTTGAGTGTAGTAACTGTTTTTGGCCACATTCTTACATATGGCACCTTTAATTACATCATAAATCCCTTTTTTTAAATCAATGCATGAATGGTCACAGGTGAATTGGCCTTTTTTTTTACTTTTCTGTAAGTTTTCTCATCGTAACTCAAACCCGAAGACCACCATCTTTATCTGGACTGTTTAGCATCAAATATGAGCCAACTTCCAGTTTTTTCAACATTTCCTTAAAGGTGCCATATGTAAGAATGTGGCCAAAAACAGTTACTACATTCAAATTCAAAAATACCGAGGTCTTTTAGGTTTCGTTTTTATGACGTAACTGGCAACCAGTGGTTGCTCGGCAGCTGAGACTCTACTGACTGCATTGATTGGTAGACGGTGGTAGGTGGCGCCACATGCCAAAAACATGATTTCAAAACATAACATTTTGTTTTTAATGCAAATATTTTGTCTGTACTGTTGTTGTTGGTGAGTTCAGTTTGTTATATGAACATTATTCCTGAGTCTCTGTGACATATTAGGAGGATTTTATGGCCAGTTGCTTTAGATTTATTACATAATGCACCTTTAAAGTTATGGACCAAATGGTTAATGGATTAAAATAAAAATAATCAACAGATTCATTGACGATGAAAATAATCATTATTTGCAGCCTGAATAAAGAAGTTCTGAATTCTACATAGTAATTTGAAAAGGTGTAGGCTTCTCTTTGACTTTTTGCTCAGTCGTAATGTGACTTGTCTTATCGTATTACTCATGCACCTGCTGTAACCACCAGCACTCTGACATGATTTATTTGTAAAAAAAAAAAAAACAGCTGGGGTCAAACAGCGACAGCAGCCCATTAGACTGAGGTTAAACAGCGGGGAGGTTTGACCTTTCATCATCTCCTCCGACCTCATTCTGATCATTCCTCTGACAGAAACCACTAAGTCCTTGAATGAGGACAGCAATGAAAAGCAAGGCCCCTATGTGTGTGTGTGTGTGTGTGTGTGTGTGTGCGTGTGTGTGTGTGTGTGTGTGTGTGTGGCATAGTGAGACAGTGAGTCGGAGTGGAAAAAAAAGAAAAAGAAAAAAGAAAGGCCCCCCTAGACTGCTCAAAGACTTGTTTGAACCGGCATTGTTTCCTGAGGCAGCAAAGCAGAAGCAGTAATGCGTATTTGACGGCTTCATCTCTCAAAGTTCCCGTTTCTAAACGCCACCATCTCTCGCTCTCCAACTCTCGCTCGTCTCGTATAGTCTGGCACATGATCCAAAAATAGCACGCGCATTAGAATTCTTTGTGTCACGATCAAACGCCGAAGCAGACAGCGGTCCAGATTGAGGATGTTTTTCTAATATATATGAACTTTCATATTTTATTCAACTGGGCCAGATAACGGAATCTAATCCTTGTGTACATAATGAAGCGAGCGAGGGGAAATAGCCGCAGTGACATGGGGGACTTTCTCAGTCTGGGAATCTTCTAATAAAGTGGAGACACAAAGCACCTGTGTTTCTCTTGTATGTGTTCTTTGTCTTCACACAGCAAAAAAAAAATAAAATGAGTGGGTTAAACACACCTGACTGAATAGAAAGGTTAACAGCGTGGGGGGGCCTGGCAAAGCTGTGTTACTGTATCATGCTCCGGCATGCCTCAGCTGTAGCACTGTAAACATGTCACATATCTGTAAACATTACCCGTGAGCACCGCATTCCTTTTGTGTGCGCTCCGCTCGCTTTACCGTCTGCTTCCTCTACGACAAACTCTTAACGCCACTGGGGGAGGGAGTCGAGTGACAAGCGGTGAGTGAGAACCCGCATCCTCTCTCCCCTCTGGGGCCACACTTTTCCAGTTAGCACTCTGAAGTGTGCGCGAGGGCTGGGTGGCGTAAAGACAAATTGTGATAATTACGGCGGCGCGGATGTCTGTAATCGCACGCCGCCGCACCTTTAAACACCGTTTATAGAGCGTTCTCAGCTGCGCTCTGAAGAAGGGCCCCCTGCTTTCTGCAGGAGATCATAAACTCATGCCCCGCGAGCGTTCAACTTAAACGTGCTTTATTATTTACACATTTTGAGTCACAAAAAAGATCGAAGATATCCGTTTTTTTTCCATTCCATAATACATTTTCAGCATGAAAGTCATTCAAGTGAATCGGGGAGTGTCTTATAGACCCAGTTTCCCCGTCCGCCCTGCTGCCTCACATATATTATACTGTTAGTAATCTATCTTTGTTAAGCGGAACACCGCCTATGTTGTTTTCCCTTATCTGTTGTTATTGTTATTTTTATTTTTTTCCTTGTTCCCTCCATGTAATTGTGCTTCTTTCCAGGAAACCTGCCTGGGGACAGCGGTGGCTATACACAAATTAGAAATAAGGAAATACATAAAAATGACGGGAGGCTTTGCCAAATCAACAACTACTGCCTCCACTGTGAAGGAAAACAGAGAGTAAAAAAGACATGCAACGGTGTTAAAGATGGTGCGATCACATCCAATCATCTGCCACATATAAAAGTGCATCTGTTCAGCTCAGGACAGAGGGCCGTGATCCCAAAATCATACCGTTTTAATTCCCCCGGAATAAAATATAACAATAGATCATTTTTTCAAGCAATCCTGTCGACTGCAGCTTAAAGAAAATGTAAATTTGAACGTCTGTCATCTGCATTTAGTTAGTTTTTTAGGCCTTTAAAATACATTGATAAAATAAAACAGAGGAAGTCAACATGTCTTGTATGCATACTAGAAAACATGTGCAGTATATTATTAAAATGGTGAGGGTCACATCAGCATAATGGTTACCCTCAAAGGGCCAGATGTAACTGTCATACAGAAGAACTTAATGTAACCAAATAAAATATAAAATAAAGGTAACTACTCCGTAACATATTGCTAAATAACTTTCTGTATTTATTACTTATTCAATTTCACTCGTCGCATGATGCATATACAATGATACACTGCGATCTAGTGGCGGTGCCGTCACTTTGCGGGTAACACAATCACCATGCATTGTGGGAAATGTGGTTTATGGTCAACGCACGCCTTAAAGCAGCATAGACCTATTTTAAAACCAATTAATTAATTTTTCAACCAGTGTGCCGTGAGAGATCGTCAGGTGTGCCGTGGGAAATTATCCAATTTCACCTAATTGGTCTTTTTTAAAACAAATAATTAATTATCTGCAAATAATATGGATATATATATATTCAAGATACCTTGATAAGAATGTTAATAAAAATTGTTAATATAGGCTACAGAGTATCATTTTTTAAACATTTCTGTTTGGTGGTGTGCCTTGTGATTTTTTCAATGAAAAAAATGTACCTTGGCTCAACCTCAAAAAAGGTTGAAAAACACTGCAGTAGATGATGAATGAATGAATGTATTAAAACCACATGTGCTGTAAATACACTCTTAGAAAGAAAAGTGCTAAGTAGAACCATACAGTTCTTTCGGCTTGTCCTCATAGGAGAACCCTTTTTGGCTCCTTCTTTATAAAGGTTCTACCTGGAACCCTTTTGCATGGTTCCACCTTTTCAAGCCCTTTATTCAGGAAAGGGGTTTTAAAGGGTTCGATGGATCAAAAGGTTTCTTAGTGGAACCATTAGTGTTACCTAGAACCCTTGCAAAAACCCTTGTTTTTCAGAAGCAAATGGTTCCAGGTAGACCAGGGGTTCTCAAAGTTTTGATACCCGAGGGCCAATTTAGGAACCCAACGTTGGACTGAGGGCCCGCCAAAGGAAAAAAAAAGGGGAAAAAAACAGAAATAAATCCCATTTGTACTAATTTTAATGACCAGATTGCAGTTCTACAGTTTAGAGTAAATATAATGTAATTTAACCGTTAATATAATAACTCTTTATAATTACCCAGTATTAGGGGCCATTGTTCTTACCTTCTAATTACAGGTTAATACCATGTAACACATTTCTGTTACCATATATTTACTGGGTAAATAGCTAGTAATTGGGGGCTGTAGCTACCTGCTTATTACCAGCTTATAACCCAATAATACACACAAATTCACCATATAGAAACCAGGTAAATACCCAGTATTTTTGTTTACACTTATTGGGAGGACCTGTTTGGAACCCTTATTTCTAAGAGTGTATTTAAAGACTGGGGACTGTGATCATATGCAATGGTGCTCAAGGGGTAAAGTGGGTTGTTCACTAATGGGAAGGTCACTGGATCAATTCCTGGCTTCTGTACAGTCCACATGTCAAAGTCTCCTTGAGGAGATACGCTGAACCACACATTGCCCTCGATGATGTAACATTGATGTGCAAATGTGACCTGCAGCGCGAAGTACTTTGAGTGATTGCTAAGGCGAGGGAGGTGTACCCATTCCATTTAGACTGACAACTGGTGACACAAAAATCCTTGTGTTTCCGAGTCTGCTGCAATCCACTCTGTAAAGGTGGAAAATAAATAACCCCACGTTTTATTCACAGCAAGGGCAATAACGCGAGTACTTCTGCTGCTCTGGGACTGTGATCAACATCAAGTCCGCCCTAACATTGATACGAAGGACTGCGTTGCCAAAAGAAATACTCAGAGCTCATCTACAATTCCACAAACTCAGCTGTGGCCATATGTACCTGAGAGAGAGCGAGAAAGAGAAAGAGCCTGAGTGTCCTCTCTTCTTGGCAGGGTACAAGGAGATGACAACACTCACTTCGAGTCAGAGTGTGCAGCCATGCAGAGCGCGGCACACAGGGAGACAGGTACTGTAGAGTTTAATCTGATAAAGTACTAAATCTAGCAGACACCCTTGGGCCTTTTTTCCCTTTGCTAAAGTGAGAGAAAAACTGTATGTGTGCTGGAGAGAGAGAGAGAGAGAGGTGGTGGTGTTAGTGGGGAAATGGATGGAAGGCGAACAGCAGACTGAACTTGACTTTGACCTGGGGGACGGGAAAAATGGGGCTAGGGAGATCAGCGGCGGTCACACTTAGAGTTGCTCAAGTGCTTTTCTTGAAACTTTACCTTTGATGCACTTTGACATCTGACCCGTCACTTTTTTATATCCCAAATGTTGGGTATTTGTTCAAATTCGTTGGGTTCGGCGAGATTTAAATTCAAAATATACAGACTGGAAGTGCATCGGACCAAAATTAAGACAGGGATGGTAACAAATGGCAACCGATCACCTCCAACCAGGCTCCTGCTGGATGATACCAGCTGTCAATCTCACTAGTTGCTGCAATACATCATGTATTATACTTTACTATTTTACATAATTTTTCATCAAACAGACCATTTAGACCATTTACTCCTCAGGAAAATGTTTACTGATGCTAAAAATGCATGCATTAAATAAAGCTCTTATTTGCTGTGACTATTTATTATATTCTCATTTACTGATTAGCTTCAGGAGTCTATGGCCCCATCCCAATACCTCCCCCGTAACCCTACATTTTTGCCCTAACCCTAAATTTTGCGCGTTCACTTGTAGGGGGGAGCAAGGGGGAGTATGATTTTGCTCTTATAATCAACCCTCAAAATGTAGTGAGCTCTGATGCGGGCTTAAAACGGAGTGGAAGATGAAATTACCCATGATGCTTAGCGAATTCAGCGAGCCGGCTAATTTTTTTCACAAATAAGCATGCTACAATGTCGAAATGTGTTGGAATTGAGCTTTGAACACTAATGTCAGAAAATAACTGACGATTTATGAAAGCAGCTAGCTAACTTGCTAGCTAGCGGCTATTTGCCGAGTGCTTCGAGAGAGTATGCCGATCATGACGGGCAAACTCTCTCGAAGCACTCGGCAAATAGCCGCTAGCTAGCTCTACTACATCTGGGTAGTGTTGTCAGTGTTTTTGATATGTGTACCGGTGTTCACTTGAACACGAATACCCTGGACTTCTCAGATTTCACATTCGTGATATAGCGTTTACGAGGACGGAGAAAAAAACGAAAAACAAACACAACCAACGCAACACAACAGCTGGATCCGCCAGCATTTTTTCCTTAAAGAAAATAGTAGCACGCTCCACTGGTAGAATTGTCAACATGTGACGTAGGTTAGCACGTTTGTTAGGTTAACTAAGCTAATTTGCAAATAGTGGTGTCCCAATTCCATAGGGAAGCCACTTCCCTCAACGAGGGGAATTTACGGTTGAGGGCACTCCAAATCAAGTGGAAATGTTAAGGGGGAGGTATTGGGACGGGGCCTAAGTCTACTTTTTATGGTCTATGGGTGTTATGTTGTTTTGCTGTGAAAATGGATAACATCAGCAACCTGAGCAGAAAAGTGGCGTGGAAGTATGACGCAAATATTTTGTATAACTGAACTTAACGCATTGAGGGCAAGCAGCACAACAAGAGTTCAACCTTTAGTAACAATAACGCTGTATATAAGCATCACTATAGGACACAGGCACATCGTGCACATGCATCTTGCAGCCACGTATACGAGCAAACAGAGCGTTGCAGCTCCTGTCTCACTATTTTCCCTGCGGAGATTTGAGAGTGTTGAACTGGGCGTGAGGGAGGCTGCAGTGTTTCAGCGGCTGGGTGCAGGTAGTGGAGCACGAGCAGACGCCGCTTTATCCTCCGAGAGGCTAAAAATGACACATCATCTCTCGCGGGGGGAGCTGGTGCTTTTCACAAACACATTTCCATGCCTTTGAACTGAGCACGAGTCTTCTGACAATTTACTAACAATCAGACAGTGTCTCTTGCTTTCTTTGTTAACTAGCCCCCAGATGCCTACACACACACTTAAGGTCTGCATTATAAGTCCTCATTGTTTTATTTATCAAAGTCAACAGTGTGGCTACATCATCAAGGACAATATTTGTCGCGATAGAAGCCATTTATGGAAAAAACTGAAGAGAGCCTCTCCAGATGATGACTGAAAATCATTTTTTTCCTTTTTTGTCCGGTTGTTTACCTTGTGTGACACCACTTCTGTTGTACCGTCTCTCTCTCTCTCTGGAGCACTATTTCCATTTTGAGGGAGAAGCAGAACAGAACATGTCTGACTAAATAAAAGCTTTCCACGTAACTCCTGTCCTTGCTCGACATGAGCACGTTTGAACAACGCTTTTGCTCTATATTTATCCACGACGGCTGCTAAATGCAGATGCTAATTTCCTGCTCGCGAACATGAGGATGAAAAAAAATAATTGATGCGCATATGCGTCGCTACATCTCATTTGTTGATGATCTTTAAATACCGAGTCACTTTGATAGAAACTAACATGAGGGCAGTTTTTTCTGCATTCGTCCTGCTGGATGGCGGATCAATAAGTCTGAACTTGTAGGCCTACAGAGTGTAAAAAATACATTTTGTCACAGCACATAATACAGTATATGGATGGCTCCGAGTTAGATTGCTCCACGCTATGTGACCAAAGTTTATTACACCACAGCGCTCTTCATCCCTCATCTTTTGAAAAGAGGAAAGTATGACTTCTAGTGTAATAATCTATAGCATGGCATTTAACAAAAAAACCTTGAGCAGAGACATTCACTCTCTCTCCCGAGTCTATAAAGTAAATCAATGCAGAATAGTGAGGTGCTGGAGAAAGAGCCTGGAGATTGGAATAGGTATTTCCCAGCAGGCTCGTCTGTCCCAAGATAAGTCTCCTGCACATTTCTCTGGCTTTTAAGATGTAATCTATTTTGTCCACACAACGCTGATGAAACCAGACAAGGGACATGTGTGATAATGATGCAGTCCCACTGGACCCCCAACGTGACTTTGTGTAATTAAAAAGTGTCTGAATGACAGCAAAATAGGAGTTTTATTCCATCTCGTCTCCCAGCGAGAGCAAAGCTGGTGTCCGGGTGTTCTCAGGACTCTTATCCTAACATGGATCAACACGAAGCGACTTTGTAAACAAGCTTAATTAAGAGAACTCCTGCGATATAAAGGCTCTGCAGCACTGTGCCTTCATATATTCATGTGTTCTTTAACCTTAAAGAGACACACACACAATCGCTATGCAGAAATGAATTGAATTCAACCTATTTTGGAGAAAGGAATGTATTATTCTTTCATTTTTTTTTTTTGTACAAAGTTCACAATGATCTCTCATCCGTGTGATTTGGGTACATCACTTTCAAAAATAATCGAAAAAAGTTTATTCAGGGCTCCGTTTTAAAGTTGTCTCTGTGAAGTTGTTCCAACTTTCGCAGAAAGATCACTGGAAAGCGTAAGAGAGAAAAGAAAAAGGCTGCGTCTCCAGTCGTGCATTTCTATCGTCATGTGCTCGATCACAACCGGCATTACTATGTAAATAATATGGTGAACTTTACAGAGATCGGCTTAAGAGTTCGACAGAGTTGGAGCCAACTCTTATCGCAACCTGATGCAGTTAAAATAAACTATTTTCCTGATGTGTGATTATTATACTGTATATAATCCCCACACTCTTTATTTTTGTGGGGATTCGTTAGTAGTGGCGGGCACGTTAATGGCGTCAACGTTAACGTACGTTAACACACAACGCGTTTCCACGTGCGTGACGTCATGTTAAAGTGTCACGGCACCGGAGTCCAGGCACCGTTTACCAGTTAGCTCCGTTAGATCCTTTAGCGCATTTAGCGTTAGCCTACAGTGGAACTGGAGCGGTCTGTTTATTAAACGAAAAGAGCAGCCCTACAAATAACCAGCGTACCTGTGTACTGCGTATGTGTGCCTCTCTTTTTTAAGTTTAGCGTTACTTTAGAGACTCATTTTAACAATCACGTGGAGTCACGTAAGCATGACGTCACACGCGTCTTTTTCTGGTCAGTCGTAATGGAAACGCGTCATGCGCTAACGTGCACTATTAGTGACATCTAATGGTGAAACTGTAGAATGCATGAACAGGACTCCTCTGCTAACGGCTCCCTTTATCCAAGTGCATCAGGGAACGATTGGCGCTTTTCCACGACACAGTTCTCGTACGACTTAACTCGGCTCGACTCGACCCAGTTTGGTGTCAGTCGCGTCATCTACCATTACTTCAGTACCGCCTCCGTGTGGACGCCATAGCACGGCTGCATGAAAATCACGACACAAACTCGCGACGAGCAAATCAGTTCATTATAACGATTTGTTCACCGAATCGTTCAGTACTTCCTGCGTGACCTGGTTGTGATTCGGCTCACGATCACCAGCGTTCCGGAGTGCTGTTGCTAAATACACCAGACTGCTCTGTTAAATATTGAGATTTTAGAAATCTCCCTGCTAAATGTTGGGAGATTCAGGATTTTTTATGTCTACCCAGTCAGTGGCCGGCAGTCTGTAGAGGTCACATTTTGGTAACGGCTCAGCTCGCTTGGAGCCTCGCCAGAGCAGGTACAAAACACTATTTCACAACACACCACTCTTCCACTTTCTCTGCTATTTTCTCCTTCTTCTGATATTGGTAATAGATCATGTCTGTGTGGGTGGAGCTGTTAGTCTTTGTTAGCTTTTCCACAAAAGCCATTTCAAAACCACGAAGCAAGATCTTTGCCTAAAGTAGAAATAAAAGACTTGGCTACAAAACCCAAAAGGTTTCTTTGTTTTAAAGCAATTATATACATATGTATGCATGGTCTATTGCTTTTCCAGGTTGGTGTAGTGGTTAGCACGCTTGCCTTTACTGCAAGAAGACACAGGTTCAAGCCCTGGTTGGAACAAAGGCCTTTCTGCATGGAGTTTGCATGCACTTCCTGGTTTTCTCCAGCTTCCTCCCACAGTCCAGAAACATTCAATATGGGGATTAGGTCAATTGGACACTAAATTGACCGTAGTGCAACCCTCATGTGGAGGATAAAGTGGTAGAAAAAGGATGGATATTCCTTTTCTACCAAATGTTACACACTTAACCTTTCAAGTCAACCAAACGTTGTGATTGCAATTTTTGATGAATGCCTTACCGTCATCCATATCCTCCAAGATCTTGACTTTGGTGGTGGGGTAGTGCAGTCCCAGGCGGCCCCCGACAGGCAGCGACAGAGTGACATTGAAGCTCTCTTCTCCCTCATACAGCGAGTCGTCGATGATCACCACGCGACAGTGCTTCTCCCTCTCGTCCTTGTCGAAGCGAAGGACGCTGCCGTGCTCCTCTGGACGGGAGATGTAGTCCGAGTAGGACAGGACGGCGGTGGGGATGGTTCCTGAGGCAGAACCTTCAGGAAAACACACCAGCACCAGAAACAGAAGCAGCATCTGTTATTTTGTGAATAGCGAGTCATGAGTTTTCTATACTTTTCTATAATGTGTGTGGTGTTATTTTCATATCCATATTTAGCAGATTTTTATGTGGAAAGTGATCATCAATTTAAAAAAAATTATTGAATGGACTGAAAGTAACAATACAGGCAGCCTTTGTCATCCATCATCAATAAGATGTTTTTACCCTTTCAGATTGTTGAAATGCAAAATGCTCAAGAGACAATTGTGGCTTGAAAAGGTGAAACTTTGCCCTTGTAATTTCAGTGAAGGTCATCAAGGAAGTCATTATGTGAGTCATAACATGAGAACACAAAGGGAACAGATGACCTGCACATGTAAACCCTGTGACATTGAACAGAAGTATATTGATTACTCGGTATCATTACGTTAAATAACATTGTCAAAGTTTGTTCAAAGTAAAGTGAAGCAGAGAGATTGCGGTTCCTTTTGTGACCAACACATTCTCCAGTGGGAGGATTATTGAAGAGTGAACATGTGAGTTTTCCATGTTTTTACCTGCTGCTCCTATTCTTTTATCCTTTTTTTTGCAGTCTGTCTTATAAATGGTACACGGCTTGTAAAATCTTCTCAACTTTTTTTTTCCCAAAAAACACTCATTGTGTATTTATCCCAGTATGATTCATAAAGTTGAATTGAGTTGATTATCTTGTTTTTTGTCAAATTCCATTCCACGCGGGTTTAAATGCGCGAGGAGAACACATTGTCATTCTAATCAGATGGAAATAAATAACTGAAAATTGCTTTTATTATCATGGCAAAGTGAGCGAAGTGGCGCTTTTGTAGAGTTCATATTGAAGCACACTACTGATCTGAAGAGATTACTGTAAAACATGGATGGGGCACAGTTGAACAGCGAACTGTGATACTACGGAGCTCAAGCTGCTTCTTATTATTTGTGGAAAATGTAAATGGGATGTGAAGTGCGACTCCCGCGGTGCACTGCTGTGCACGTTGCATTTATATAAAATAATATAGCAGCATTAAACGGACTTACAGTAAATTGACTCTCGCAGTTTCTCAGAATCCTTTTAATTGCCGGACCCCTGAACAACGGTTAAATCTGAGTAATGGCGCAATTGCATCTGTTAGGTTCGTCTACACAGCCGTAAAACTATACGATGTTTCATTAGAGGAAACCTTATCGCTGTGTTGTGTGCACCGTTTTAAAATATAAACAAATGTCTGCTCCATTCAAACCATGGTAAAATCATCTTGCACAGTCTATCAGCGCAACACGACTCTCTGTGTGTTTCTCAGTGTAGCTGTGCTTTAAAATCTCATGTCGCCTGGAGACATTTAGCCTGTACACAGGAAGTGATTCTTTTTATGTTGCTCGTAAAGTAAGTGCCTTTTTGGTCATACAATCTTACTACTTTTGCATAAAACCTGATGATTTAGCAGTTTAAAAAGCTTCTTGCTTTAGTTATTTTTGCACCCACACCAATTTGATTTGAACCAACAACAGCCTTCTGATTCTG